>NW_009214506.1:0-16285 GCF_000690835.1 Fulmarus glacialis
AAAAAAAAAATCCCCAAAATATTTTTTGAACAAGTGGTTTATGATGACAGCTTTTGTATTTCCTTCAGATACTGTATATTAAAATAAAACATTTCAAAGTCCACCTTTATCGCAATCCAAACCAGTGACCCTTGACACTTCAGAAAATGAATCAAGAATGGTTTTGTTTTTTTCAGGGGAAAACGCACAGATATTACGTTCAATGGCAGAGAGAGCAGGGTCTGGTCTTTTCTATGTTTTTCTTGTGTTCTGAAAGATGTATTGTACAACTACAGAATTTACAGAAGTCCTTTGAAGTAAGATAGATTATATAATATACCAAATTGCAGATTTACAAACCAGAGCCCTGATTGTGATGATGTTTAATTACACGCTTAACTCAATACAAATGAACAATTAATCTTGGATTTTAAAGCATAGAAACATCTGCAAGACTGGGGTTTATATCTCCTAAACATATTAAATAAGCTGTCATCATAATAACTATTTAAAAAAAAAAACAAACCAAAAAACTAAACCAAAACAATGCGGTATTTTTTGCCACAAAATCGCTGTAGTTAGAGCATCAGTGGCCAAACATGAATCACTATGGAATATAATTTTAATTCAACTAAATATTTTTAAACATATATTTAAATACCTGTTTAAACAGATATTTGAACTCTAATACATTTAGATGGATGCTGCTTTAGGTTTATTTAAATATTTTACTGAAAGTTTAAAAAGAAAGTTTCAACTATAATACATAAAAATGTAACCAACAGTACACCCAATTAAAATCAAAAAAGCACAGAAACTCAAATTTAAGGTCAAAATTCTAGAACAACTCACTGCTATTTGTTTGTATTATAAATCTTCACATAGGAATGTGAAATTCACCTATAAACTTAATCAATAAGCTATTTAAAAAGAAAAGAAGAAAAAAAAACCCAAACCAAACCCTAAGCCTGTATTTCTTTTGGAATTCGAGATTTCACTTTAGCCACCACCATTTGAACAGTGCCCTAGAGGGACATATTGCCTTACCAGCATGGTCCATTATTGCTTGATGAGCGCCCACAGTGACTTTTTGTCCAAAATAACTGTTTTGGACATGGTTTCAGGAAATAAAGTCAATATAAAAACATGTACAATTACATTTCATTTCAAAAAAGCACTGAATTGATCTGAATTGTATCATACTGTATTAATTTTAATGCCACTCAATAGGCAAGTATATATTATGTGTTAAAGGAGGTGTGCATATACACAAAGACAAAATACATACACAGAATTCAGCCCAGATTGATCTTCATTTAATTTCTAGCATAACAACCGAGTCATTTTTTGCACTTTAGAATTATGTGGAAAAATTAGAATAGGCACAATTAATTAATACAGCTTCTAATTTACCTTTTTATAGTGCACTATTACGCACTAATAATACCATAAAAACAATATGATACTATTCAAGCTCATTCTTCTGATGTACGGATGAAGTCCAGTAAATAGGATTCTAAATTTTAACTCAAATGCACAACTTCTGCAGCTTTACACAGTAGAACAGTGCAATACGTTATGTCCCCATATTCCAGGAATAAGAGCTGAGTTTACAGTTGTACTTGTTTCACATTAGACTGGCTTTGCACTTTCTGCAGCTCTAGCTCTTCAAGTGCTTCATCTATGACGTCCTTTTGTTCTCTTTCCTTTTCCTTAATCTTCTTCCAGGTGCTGGCTATTAAAAAAAAAAAGTTCTTTTGGTAGCTAGCTCTCACCTGGTAGACAGTTTCGAAGTAACGGTACAGCAGAAGTTCTTCTAGAGGTTTGGTTCACAGTGCTAGGGTGACCCCGATCTCCACTTACTTCCCAGTTCCTGACTTTGGAAGAAGCTCGTTTTGGCTTCTTGGGAAAAGATTCCGATGTGACTTTCTGCCTCTTTTCAGGAATCCCTGTGACAACTGTTGAGTTCAGAAAGGTCCTTTTTGGTTTCTTCCTCACCTTTAATTTTTTAGCATCAGGCTTTTCCTTCTTAAGGTGCTTTCCCACTGTAGTTTTCCTTGTCTGGCACCTATGGATGGAAAAAGCAGAAGATTTCTGGGCACGAGGGCGGAGTTTCCTTCTCATCCCCTCTTTTTGCTGTTTTTTAGCTCTGGAAGTTTGTTTGCCTGTGTTTCCTCTCCTCCCACCAGTACATCTGACAGACACAGGTCCTGCAGCCTTTCTGGAAAAAACTGGTTCTTTATTAGTGTCTTCTTTTCTCTTCCATACTGCCTTTGGATTTTCCCTCTCTAACTGCTCACTCCTGATGGAAGTCAGAGGAGTTTTGGTAACTCTACTGTTAAATGGAGTTAATCTAACATCTCCTTCTACCACAGACTGATGAGAGTTCAAAGGTGAAATGATCAGGTGCTTAAAAGAGTTCTCAGAGTGACCAGATACCAGATAATCTGTTCTTTCTTTGGAAACAGAAGATCCATCTGCCTTTTGACTTGAGGCTGTATCATTCCCTTTACCTGGATCTGGCAGGAAAGATGCTGAAGATGAACTATAGAAGTCTGACCAATTGAGTGACTTTGACGGCGTACTTTCTCTCTGTGCATCAGCTAGTTTCCTCATGTTTGCATCAAAGCTGAGACTTCTGAAAAGCTGTCGAATGTGGGAGGGCTTTTTGGCCTTTTCTCCAACTGTAGTCTTCGGAGGCGTTTTCAGAATTCGATTTGTCAGTGGGTCATAATACTTAAAAGAACACTGTTTGTATTTATACCTTACAGAGTCCTTGCTATCTGTGGAGTTACGATTTTTCCTCATTTTGGGAGTATCTATAGGTTTACCTTTACACTGTTTTATCTCTGGGCACGAAAGTACATACACCACTGTCTTGGGCTGTACAGGACTCATAATCTTGCTATAGGACTCAGGAAGTTTAAGGGCACATAGTCTAGTTTTCATGTGTGGAGTTTTTTCATTCTCCGGCCACACAATGCTTGCTTTCTGATCAGTTGGATCAGATTCCCGTCTAGACATTTTTCTTTTTGCTACAGGGTAGTTCAATAGGCTTGTTTGGGTGCCATGGCTCACTTTAACCACCTGGCATCTTGAAGCCAGGCGCCATGTCCTTTTCCTAGGCATTTTAAGAATTTGTGGGTTGCATAGCGTATCTGAGGCTAAAGATGGGTTACGAAAATCAGAGCCACCACTTAAAGCATCATTAAATTCTGGCAATGCTTTAACTGATGCACTTTCTGTTCTATTACCCTCAACAATATTGTCCTTTTTTTCATCCTTCTGCTTTTTTTTCTTCATTCTCTTCCCTGTACAGTTGGCTGAGGATTCACTGTCAAAGTAGCAGCGAAAACGACCTTCCCTGAAATCACGCACGAGTTCTTCAATTTTTATATCATCTTCATACATTATTTGAGACCAAGTCTTTCCCACAAAAGAAGGAGGCACATGAGGCAGAGCTGGAAGAACTGGTTCTTCAGTATGAACTATGACATCCTGTTTCACTGTTTCTATTTTCTCTACTGACTCACTTTTTAAAACAGAAGAGAGCTGTGTTCCATAGTCTTTATCTTGCAAACTTATTTGGACCTCTTTTAGAAATTCTATATCTTCTATAGCTGCCTTGGGTAAGTCTGTTCCTGCCTGAATAGGTGCATCACAGTCAAAACTCATTTCAGAACCCTCTAAATGAGTATGGTCCAGAAGTGATGAAAAAGTTAAACAGGGATTATTCTCTTCTTTGAAATAAATTTCTTCAGATGTAGTTCCATGGCAGTATTTCAAAATAACATCTTCAATAGTTTCATCCACTGAACTTTCATCACCTCTGTTCGTCTTCACGTTTTTGCATCTTGCTAGTTGTGGGGATGTCCCAAGATCTAGGGAGCTGCTGATACCCACAGTATCCCTGAGATGGAAATCAGACACCAAAGTTTCATCCTGAGTTTGTAAACCATCTCGTTTTGAGAGAGATTGACCTGAGGTAATACATAAAGAATTGCTGTGGCTGCACATAGGATTCTGATGAGAAAGTGAAGGGCATTTTGGGTGAACCAGTGCCGGAGCAGGATTCAAGCATGGGTTCAATAACACATCACTATTGCATACCTCCATTCCTGTTTTATCACATCCACCATGCGGAATCAGATTTGATGCTGCCAAATTCCTAACATTTTTTCCTGTTTTAGGATTAACAGAAGAACTATGGATTGAAGGACTGACAGAAAAACGCTGAGGTACAGGGCTCACAGCTGTAAACTGGCCTTCATGGCTATGGTTTGCAATTTGAGCATCTTTGAAGGTATCCCGTTTCTCATTGCTACAAATGCCCATAGACTGCTGGGATATTCTTATAACATGTTCCTGCCCTCTTTCTAGTTTTTGAATAAATGCTTGTGTTACAGAAGTTTTCTTTGTGCCCTCATGAGACAGGCATGGAGCAGAAGAGCATATTTCACCAACAGACTCCTGGTCTTTGCCAGAAATCTCCTGGCTGTCTCTGTTCCTCTTTTTCTGCATCTCTTCTGGGGACAGGCAAGCAATCCTAGCAGCCTCTGGAGTGACGGGGAGTGGCATGTCATCATAGGTTGGTCTAAAGGGGAGGGAAAAAAACACCTTATATAAATACTGTAAATTTGCTTAAGATTTTTCAAACAATAGTGTTTTTTAAAAAAAAAAAAAAAAAAAAAAGAAATTCTTTAGAGTGCATCACACCTTATGAACAAACTCAAGTTACCAGCTCTGCTATTTTAGCAGAGATATTCCATTTTAAAAAAGGGTGGAGGGGGAAGGGGGAACGTTCCACAAAGCTAAAGATAACAATTTGGGCATTAGTCGGTTACTCTCTTCATGCAACCACCCATTAAGAATGGCTAAACATACATTACGATCATTTTATAAATACAGCAAAGCAAGAAAAAGTAAAGATATTTCTTTTGTTTGAAGTTGTGAGCTTATAAAGAGGTTATTTCACTGGTAAAACTATCATTAATTAATATTGAGCTTTTGTAGAGAAATAGAACATTATAATATGGCACAGTATAAAAATACTATTGAGTATAAATGCCCCTTTCAAACGTGGCTGCCTGATAGGAACTCTGCACATGTTGCTGAGGAATTCTATGCTTACTGTTTCTCACAGACATACCACAGCTTCTGACTCACTTCTATAAGAAGCCAAGTTATGATTGTTCAGCCTCACCGTGACAATAGCAGATTTTCATATATTCTGTAACCGGCAGTTCTGTCTTTAGGACTGCCTCAAATACAAGTGTCTATGTCTTGCAGAATTAACAGAACAGACAGATATGGACTATTTCTCTTACGCAACACAGGAACCCACAAGGCTTCAATGTGTAACAGCTGGGCAAATCCAATGAAAATAATTTTTTAAAAAGTAAATGTATCTGAAGAGAGAATATTATATTTCATTTGAAAGTTATAACCAGACCTTGCAAGACCCAAATGGATGCTTACTTGAATACATGGCAGACAGCCATGCACATCTTATGGTGCATTCATCTGCTAACAGAAGTACTGTGAATAAATTTTATTGTACAGTAATTCCTTGGTTATAAACATTCAGCTTCCACATTTATTGAAAGTTAAAAATCAATCAGGAGCCAATAGAATTAGCAATGCTTAATAGTCAACGTGTGCAGAAGTCCTTGAAGGACTTAGACATTAGTTATTAATAAAGCCAGCTGATACCAAGCAAACTTGTAGCAAGTATTTCTAACTAGCTACTTCACACTGAAAAACAATCACAAGAGAACTTATCTGAGTATAGTTATGTCTCAGCCTTTTACTGAGATGACAGATAAAATAAGAATTCTCAGCTTGGAAGAACTGTTTTATAGTTGAAAAAAAATGATAGGTTTGGCCAATGTTTCAAAACAAAAATTTTATTTAAAACTGACATTTGAACTCTACAGGGTTAACAAGATTTAGTCCAGAAAAGCATACTTCATAGGATCAGCAAAACAAACAAACAAACCTCCCCTCTACCTCCCCCCCAATAACTCATACTTGAAAGCACCTACTTCATACCTCAGGATAGGGCTCAGTGACAGGGCTCGTGATCCACCGTTAGATTTTATTCTCTCTCTCTCTGAGCCACTAACAATTAAGAAAACAGTTTTCTAGCCAGCTACATATTCATTTCAGCACCATTTAATCTCCAACCACATTTTCCTTAGCTTGCTTATAAACCTCATACAAGAACATGCCAAAAGCTAGGCTTTTGCGAGATGGCATGACAGATGCAACATGACAGATGGCACCAAGATGGATGATTCTCCCCTATTCACAAGGTCTGTTATCCTGTCAAAGAAGGAAATTAGGATGGCCTGATGTGATTTTTCATGACTAAATCAGCAGTAACCACTACTCATCACTTCAGTGTCTTCTAGATTCTTATAAACAGTTTGGTTATTCAGTTCTCAGAGAAATACCATAATTTAGGCAAAGAAGCCTGTAAGCAGATCCTCTCTACCGATAACTGAGAATTGCTACATTTGTTTTTTCCCAGTCCTTCTGAAACATCACACATTCTCTGTGGCCTCTCAAAAACAATTACTAACAACTCCCAGACTGCTTCACAGAGTGAAGTATCATGAGTGCTGAAAACCCTATTTACTGAGGTCATGTGAGGAGAACTACAGAGCCACTAACAGCCATAAACAAAACAACTTTTTTATGCAAAATAGCATGGAAATGAAAGTTATCAGAAGACCAAGACCTACAAGGTATTTCACAGTGCAGGGACTGAAGCACCGTCCATCAAACAAAAAAAAGCCTTCCAAGGAAACACAAGGGCAGTCACATGAACATCCCGTAGATCAAAGTCCCCTCCAATCACTGCAACTCAACAAAAAACACACTGGCTACATAGAAAGTGATAAAGCACTGCATGCTATTCATAACGAAGTAACTTATATTTTACTTTAGCTATTAGCATATTATTCTTCATTCACTAGAGTGAGGTACATATCAAATATTGACTGCCAATACTTGATTTGAACTAATGGTCGAACACGCCCCCCAAAAAGATGTTTGTTATTACAGATTCACTACCTATAGCTCCATAAGTAAAGTTGAGTCCAGGTTCTTCTTGAGTCCAAACACTAAATGCTGAAAAATTCACGTTGCAAAATTTTACCTTTGTTTACTTTCCAGAGGCTAGAAGATAAAGGCCACCATGCCTATCTAACTGTTATAACTTTACATAGTGTTCAAAAGCATGTACAAGACAGCACATGTTCCCGTATCTGTAAACATGGTGCGTGGGGAGAGTGTGTGTGTGTGTATAGGAGTAAAGTATGTATGAATGCATATACTCTTACATATTGTAATAATACACAATTTAAGTGAAAGGAAGGAAAAAGTTGTAGCTGTCATGGTTCATGCATACCAGAAGTGGGAATCTTGCAGAAGACATGGCTGTCTTGGTCAAAGGAAACAACAAAACAAAAACTGACATAATTGAGATGTCAAATTATATTTTTCCTCCTTACTCTAAAGGATGTTTAATTGATACCTGCCACAGACCTTGGTTTTATTCCTGGCAATGCATATGGAATACAATTGCTGATTGTGATTGTACATTGCTGACTTTTAAAAACATAATGAAGCTCTAGGTGGCAATACAAAAAGTTTCATAGCAACTAAAAGCTTTTAGAGCTGTAGCTGGCAAGTTAGCCCAAGTAATAACAATTAAAATAGAATAAAATAGCTGGAAGACTGTAAAATCTAGCCACCACCAAGGTTTCTCAGAAGGAAAAGTTGCATCTCACTAATCTCTGGACCATGTGTTAGGCAGTGATAAAGGAGTAGATAAAGAAGAAAAGATTTACTACTTTGATACGCAAAAGGCCTTCATTAAGGTCTCTGGGAGTCTATTAAAAAGCTAAATAATCATTGGGGGAGGAAAAAAAACCCAATCAAACACCAAGAACTGGTTGCTAATATCAAATAGGAGGGTTGAACAATCACTCATCATCATAACAAAAGATACGAAGCAGAACGCCCTCCAGTTCAGGCTAAGTTTTAAAAATTTTTGAAGAGTAAAGTATTAAAATCTTCAGATGACAAGCAAATGCTAAAACAATCCTCTCAATCATTTAAATAAAGGAACACAATAGGGATGTTCAGTCAAATTTTGATAAACAAGGCATAAAACTTACAACAAATTTTGTATGACCCTAACAAGCCACATCGATTCACCAACAGCGGTATACAACTCCTCCCTGCTCCAGATGTGTTATTTTATAAGAAAATTAATAAAATTTTATGACACAACCTGCAATATTCCTTGTGTACTCCAAAAATATAACATTTTCCTCAAAGGTGCATCATCTTTTAGAATACAGTGGAATTCTGGTAATCCAAGAAAAGAGGATAGAATTCATCAGAGTATAGATAAGCATTATAGGACTGACTAAGCAAAAGGAGAAATCTCATATAATGAAACATTAAAAAAAAAAAAAAAAAGGATTATTTCTATCATCATATGAATGCAATGTATCAAAATACATCAGATGATCAAACAATGCCTGCACAGCTGAACTGCTGTGCCCTACTGCTGCATGCATTCTTGTCCACTTAAGCTCTGAGATAAAGTATCTTTGTTTGAACTTCAAAATCTTGCAGAATTAGACCTGAAGGGAAGGCCAAAGGCAGTAGAAATAATCTTTAGCTTTCTCACTTCAGAGTTCTTCCACCTTTGCGTGAAACACCTGGCATCTGGATACTGCTGGAAGACTGAATATAGGACTAAATGGATTTTGGTATGGATAAACTATAGCAAATTCCTAGGCTTCTACCTCGCTTAACAGCCTACATCCAATTTTCAAAAATTACTTACAAGCAAATGTCTCTGGGGTGGGGAGAACAGAACGACAGTTCTATACAGTTAGAAACTTCTGACAGCTTTGCTACAAACTACCTCCCAAAAGCAGAGTGAAGATTTACTCTCTTAAATGGTCAATATTATTTCTTTACGTAAAAAACTTCTACACCAAGAGTTTGGAGGAAAGAATGATTTGTTGGTTTGTGGGGTTTTTTTTACTGGGGGGAGGGGCAGAACACCAATATCCTTTGAAATTCAGTATAAGGCAAAGCTCTGATGAATTTTTCCTTTTTCCACATATCTACTAGGTATACTGGTTCTGCAAAACAAATCAAGTCTCACAAATATTTCTATAATCCTTTTAAATAACACTCTTAAGATCCTTTTTGTGAATTCAGCTAAACAGTAAAAACAGGTATTTAAGAACTGAATCAAACTGTGTATCAATCCAAGCATTTTTATGTAAGAAAGAAGAGAATCCAATTCTTACCTCAGATGTCAGTTAAGAACGTGACCTTTTTTTTCAGTGATTTTTCAGAGCAGAATCACAACATAAATGTATTCACACTTTCTTTTCCATCTTTGCTTTTCTTCCTCCAAACTCTGTCTAGATTTGGGATTACTCTTCCCCCTTCTCCCTCCAACTTCATCTAGATTTTGTACATTATTTTTCTCATTCCATACCTTCTTCCAACAACTTAGAGGAACATGGGTAGCTTGTTTTTTCTAGTTAGTAGGTTTCATTCACCAAAGGAATAACCCTGTATTAGCATCACCTCAAGAGAGGACTTTTTTCATTTGGGTGTTGCCTTAAAGTGAATCCCGTATTTTCTCCACGGCAAAAAATTTTGGATGTTCCTAAGGTAGGAAGGATTAAATTTATTTATTTAAGATGGAAGGATTAATTTATTTATTTGTAGTGATATGTACATGTCCTGGGCTAATTTGTCATAGACATGGCTACTAGTTTGTTCTGTCACATCCCTGATAATATCAATATGCCTGCCGTCAGACAAAATACCCTTCTACTTGTTCGTCAGATCTATAGCAGAGTTGTGTATCAAGATACACTGTACTGGATTCAGACTGGGATTTTTGTCTGCCTTGCAGAACAGAACAAACGAGGAATGAGATTTAATTTATTTCCCTTCATCTACAAAGAAAAACTTACACACTGACCTTCTTATCACTCTTAAACATGCACATGAGAAATAAAGAGAACACTTTTCAAAATCTGAGCATTAGTGAATTGGGCAATTAATGTAATTCATGTAAGTATTAGCTGAATGTGTGAATTACAAGGATAATGAAAAAATAAACGTATAAATATTCACCTGACATTATCCACAAACAACAAACCAAAATTATGAACTCTTTCAAAACATGCCATAAAATATACTGCTAAATATATATATAGCCCAGGATTATAAGAATTATAATAAAATATATATATAAAAAGCTCAAATTACAAGAATTTGTAAATGCATGTCAGACTTTACAGTCTGCCATTATACCCACTGACCCATATATTCCTTCTTTTTTCAGGTCTTCACATTTAATTGCTATCAATAATGTTGTATCAAATCCTTAAATAGTGAAACAAAAGCAATATACTTGGACAATGCTTATAGAAATATACTCCTTTCTAAACTGTCTTCAATGTGAAAGTTTCACCTCAAATGGGCAAAATTTACTGCTCAGCAGTGGAACAGAAATAAGAACTCGGAACACATGCATTCTACCAACACATATTTACAAAAAAAAAAAGGCCAGCTGTATTGTACCTGTTGTCATGGTATCTGTGGGGATGATGCTGTAAAACATCTTGCAGGAAACGCTCCATCAAGCTACTGGTACCCATACGATTCCTACAGTAAGCGGTAAAATGTCTGTGCTGGGAGCTGAAAACATGCTGGTGAAAGATAAAACAGATGACTAGTTTAATACTACTGTTAACACACTGGACTGTTCCTAAAAATTATTTTCCAGGTTAAACATTACACTGTTGTCCAGGTTAAACATTACACTGTTGCTATGAAAATATTTAAATAAAAAGAAAAATCTTCAGCCTTTTCTACTTTAAGGCCTTGATTCAATGAGATTTTTAAGCATGCTTATGTATTGAAACATCTTTCCAAGTCGGAACCTAAATTAGCAGCTCTTACAGCTGCTCACAAATCTCTTGTAACTAGTACAAATACTCTCACAAATCTCACAGCTGCTCACAAGTCTGTTGTAACTAGTACAAATAATCTAAATGTATCTATAAATGACTATTAAAATATTCTTGAACTTCATATGAGTAAACATCCTATAATTCACTCAAATTAAGGAGAATTTTCATAAGCATAGAAGACTAAATAGACTTCTACTTTCTAATTAAGAAAGTCAAAGAGACAGGAGACTGACATAGTTAAAGAACAGAAAAGAAAACAGTTGATCAAATGTCTTCAGCCTTGACATCTAACACATTAACCCTAACACTGTACAATATATACAGATCTCAAGATTAAAGCCACAGAAGTAAACCTAACAGATGCAATGCACAGCAGTGTGCCACTTCAGAAAAGCAGACTGCAGCAGCAGACTGCCACTACACCAGTATCTTTTTAACAGGTAGCAGATAAGAGTATCATCTTCTCAGTGCACGCATTGTGCAATTCACAAATTGATTATTTTTCATTCAGTATTGGTTGTTCAGTGTAGAGACTGATATTTTAAAAGCTGATAAAGCCTTTTGGTACTCCTTGCTATCTGTTGCTGAATTATTCAGAAGCCTTCTCACCTGTTCCAGATTACTGTAGTGTACATGGCAACAGTTGCAGTATCCTTGTCTATTTTGCATAGTGGATACTCCAGGCCCAGGATGTTCTTGCCCTCTTGTGTGTAAACTGAAAGAAGCAGGTAATATTATCAAGACATGTTGGGTTGTGTAATTCATGTTTTTAACATGAAAATTCTAAGTATCTATCTTACTATAGAGCTGCAACAAACTTGCCAGATAAATGTTTCTATTTCAGAATTGTAATGGCAAGTAGGACTACATATTTTAAGGTATTCCCAAGCAAATTTCACTAAAGAAAATTTTTCTTAAATGCAGAACAAAGGATATCAGGTGGAATGCACAGCTAACACAAATGCTGATATCAGTTGGCTGAAATCTGAAGAGAACTGTCTCTCCAGAAAAAGGCAGAGTCATCTTTTCATTCTTCTGTTTTTTAGTATTTTGTAATTAAAAAAAAAATAAACCAAAGACAAAGAAATCTTGACACCCACACTTTAGTTTTGGGCACTACAATACACCTTCCCCACAGTTTTTAATAGTATGTGAGTACAAGATAGAAAGGACCTCCATCATACACTTGATCTGTACTGCATCCATTACACAAGATAACAGATAAGGTTGAAAAACTGATTCTTCCTGTTTTACTTTGTGTAAGCAGTAAGCTAGATGCCAGTTAGATCATCACCTAACTTACCTGCTATTTCTGTCCTGTCGTAGAGAGCCTTCAACACCATGTCTTTCAATTCCTATAGAAAAAAGAAAGAAAAAAAAAAAAAAGAATATCAAAGAGATCAAATAGATTTTTACCTGCAGTTAGTTACTTCTCTTACACTGCATTTGTCAAAATTACTATTTTAAAGGAAGACAAAAAGTTTAGTAAGTTCAAGAAAGCATGTAGAGAGCGATCCTTTGATCCTTTTGTCCTCAAAGTTCCTCTAAGAGCTTCGTAACTCTTTCATAACATAACTCTTTTGTGGTCCAGGTGAGTGGGAATTTTTCTACTAATTTGTCTGGGATCAAGACTAGGCAATCTACATTTATACTGCTACATCCGTGATCACTAAGATAAAATGTAGCATGACTTAAACAGCTTATTACAGGACAAGAAAATTACATCTACATGGAAACGCTGTGGATGATTCAGAAGTCACTTCTTCCATCTAAGTTCTGTAATGAAATCTAGGAAATCAAAGTATGCAATTGAAACTACAAGATGAACTAATGCTTCTACTGTTAATTATTACGTTAAAAAAAAAACCTGCAACAAAAACATCTACTTTAAACTTCTCACCTTGTGCTGAAGAAGCAGAACCTTCATCAGATGGTTTGATTCTGTCAAACATCTGTAAGTAAAAAATAAAACAACCGAGAATAAAAGAAACCAAAACAACCCCACAGTAAAGCCCATCCTCAAGTTCATCTTTCAGTCCAAGCTCCAAGCTGTTCAGAAGCACTATATTTTTTCAGCTATAGACCGAGACTTGACTTAAATGAAGCTGCATTGTAAAAATAAATTTCTGCTTTACTAGGTTACCCTAATATTATATTTAACAATGCACGTTAGCTTTGACAGAAGGGGCTAATTCTGATCTAATTAATGAAGTAAAATACTATACTTAGGAATACAGCTTAGACTCTGTAAGGTTATTAAGCAATAACCTTGTCAAATCCATTTAACTACTTAATTTTCTAAGTTGCCTTTACAATAAAGATAAAAGATGTATGCTAATAAAAACCACACAAGATCTAGACCACACAAAATAATTACCTAGGCTAGAAAAGTAATCCTTATTGCCTAAAAGACCTGCAAACCAATGTTGAATCCCACAACTTTTAATTAAAATATGACTGCAGCAACATGCAGTTACATGCTTTAGGGTGCCCAAACACAAAAGGCTTCCGAGTTTCACACAGTCGTTTTACATTATGAAATGCAAGCATAAAATCAGCTTTCTAGTACAAACCTTAGAGTCATCAACCTTCTTCATCCACCAAAGCTGACTCCAGACTAGCAAACAATAAATGTCAAACAGGAGGCCATTTGCAGTGCAGGACACTTATCTTTTCTCATCCCATCTGGCAACAATGAAGTTAAAGAGCCTTTTAAAATAGAGTTAATAATGCATGTTTTCCATGCCCTAAGGCATGTAAATTTTTCTGTACCACTTTGCAAACACGTCAGCCAATAAAATGAATAAATCTCTTTTTGAAGTCTGCAGTACATCCTTCTTTTTTATTATGGAAGTTGTTTTGACAGTCTTTCCTACATAAATGTTAACCCTTTCTTCTGGAATAACTTTGCTCCTTCTTTCTTCCTCATAGTCCCTATGTATTAAATATTGTTGTCATTTTGGGTGCTAGCACTCATGAAACTAAGTATCCTTCTACAATAACAGAAAACAAATTCCTCAATATTAACCAAATTGGAATGAATCTATTTTGAACATCATTCATGAACCTGCTCAGCAAAACAATGTTCTATGTTACATAAAATAGTTATATATTGCAATAATACATTAACTGGAAATTTCACAGTAGGTTGGATGTTCAAAGCATTTTATAAATGAATCATCATATACTCAATGAAGTATTATCATTAGCATTACAGAAGGAAAACAGAAATGCCACAATAATTTTGCACAATCACTGTCACCAGTGCCACAGTGAAAGCACCACATCCTGTCTCAATACTCAGGACTTGGCACTTCTTAGATCTGCTCTTGACTTACCATTTGTGCAATTGTGTGATGACAAACTTAAAGTTTCAAATCAACCACTTTTACTTTTTATCCTTTATAAACTGTTTTTACAAGACCCATTCCTTTCCTTCTCCTTTCCTGTTCTCATACATGTAGAAAAGATGCTCCTATATGAGGCTACATACTATCAGGCTTGACAGATGTGTGGTTTGTTGTTTGTATTCTTTAAACCTGTTTTGCTCTTTCCCCAACTATGCACTGCTCATTATAAAATAGCAGGGCTGTTATAGCAGTTACGGTCAGAAGGAATATCTTAATATCACAACTCAAAAAAAACCAAACAAAAAAGCAAAACCAAAAACAACAAACCACCCAACCAAAACACCCGACTCATTCTCCTTCCCATAGTGTATCAATTCATGTAATAATATTAAAAAAAAAAAAAAAACCAAGAGGCTACTGCCTCAGCAGGGTGATCAGCCAGCCGGCTGGGCACACCACAACCCCGCACCCCGCCCCTGGGGGGGTTACAGCCCCCCGACACCCCACCACCCAGTTTCACCGCAGAGACGCCGGGCAGCAGCGAGTGCAGTGTGCTGGAGGGGAGCTACCGCAGCGGTCCATTACTTCCCCATTTCCAGGAATAATTTCCGTGGTGGTGCGCTACTGAGCATTCACTCGTCTGCAGGTACAGTTCTGTAAGTTACACCCTTAGGTCAAGACACAGACTCACGCACATTGAAACCGAGCTAGGAGCGTAGTAACTTCAAACAGCACAGGACTATGAAATAACTGTACTGAATTACTCCAGTCTGGATCTCCTCGTCATCTGTCTACAGTTCAAGGAGATTCGATGGACCAGATTTTCTCACCAGAGGAGGGGGGTGTTAGGTAAAACTTGTAGAAGCCTGGCTATCGCTTAGTAACTGACAGAAAAACATCAGAGGAGGATCTTTCAGAGATACTTATATACAAATCCGACAAGAAAGGAAAACCTGTTTTCTTTATCCCAGTGTTTATAAGAACACTAGTGTACAGGACAAAGAGAAAAATCTGAACTCAAGCTATCTACAACTTGCTTACCATCTGAAGTCAAGCTCAAACCACAGGCTGGTAACGTAAAGGAAATCTGCTGTGTAGATGCCTTATTTATGTGGCCAAAATCTGGACAGCCTAACTGCAATCCTTACTTTATCAAAACAGAAACTACAGCTATAAATCCACAAAGGATTTTTCAGATGCCCATGCAAAGCCTGCGAAATTCTAGCTTGGTTAAGATACTTCCAACTGTAAATACCTTAAACTGTTGGATTAAAAAAGTAAATTATATCTGTACAAGCTTTAGCTTAAACATTTTACCACTGAAAAATCCTATAAATTGTAACAAGTGTAAAAACAACCGGCTGCATACAGAAATGTTTGATTTGGTAAATTTCTAGCCAGGCTACTTTAGCTGTGTCTAACACCAATGTTTCTTTTTGATTTTATCGCATTAGTCTGTGTACAGCAGCCAGAGGAGGAAAAGCCTCAGACAATCCTATTTAACAAAAGAAATCCATAAAGAGGCAACCAAAAGGCATAAAATGTACACATTAAAAAAAAAAATCAGTGGTGCACTCTGATAGTATATAAAAGTGTCAAAGGCATCAAAGAAACTCTCCAGACAGAGTCACTCTTGCAACAGTTAAAATAAAAAGGGGCAAAAAGGCCATTCAAAACTGCTCCTCCAAAAAGACCTCACGAAAACCCCGACATCCCTCCACCCGAGAAGGTCTGTGCTGGGCAGAGAGAAAACAAGGGGAAAAAAACTCTCCCTTAAAGAAAGTTAGCTGTCTTCCAACAGCATTAGCACAAACAGGGAGGCGGTAACTCATTTCAGGAACTGCTTTTGCCCCACCACACCGCTCAGGGTCCCGTCCTGCTGCGCCACGACCACGCCGAGCGGCGTGTCCGCGGTCGTGCCGGCGGTCC
>NW_009214507.1:0-542 GCF_000690835.1 Fulmarus glacialis
AGACTAGATATAAGGAAGACATCTTTTACAATGAAGGGCAGTGAAACACTGGCACAGGTTGCCCAGAGAGATGGTAGACGGCCCATCCCTGGCAACATTCAAGGTCAGGTTGGACAGGGGTCTGAGCAACCTGATCTAGTTGAAGATGTCCCTGCCTATGGTAGGTGGGTTGGACTAGATGACCTTTAAAGGTCCCTTCTAACCCGACTATTCTATGATTCTATGAACTGGACTGCGTTGCTGACTTCATTAGAAATGATGCATCAACTTCTTACAAGCTTGTAATCTATGTGCAGTAAAACCAAGGCACTAGGAATTACTTTGCTATGTGGCAAAGCTTCAGAATATCATGATCATGGAAGTCTATTTGATTAAAAGATTTAGAGTACCTTTGATGTTTATGAAAAAAAAAGCAAATCAGGAAACTCCTTTTGAGAATCCAATAGCAAAATGGATGTCTAACAAAAAGTCAGATGTTTCTTTGCCTAAATTGTAATTCCTCTGATATATGCTTGGACTTTTACATGCAGGTCCTTAACTTC
>NW_009214507.1:586-11395 GCF_000690835.1 Fulmarus glacialis
GGGTTAATGGAACTATGAGCTTTTTGAAACCGGGATAGTGTATGCTGCTATCTGCCTGAAGTATACGGTGCAGATAGACTTTCCTTGTGGTCAGCCATCCTCCATTACATAAAAAGCATTTTGACATGTCTATACTCTACGGTATTTTATATTTATAACTATTTCGTCACTTTTTTGAAAATAACTCTGGAACATATTCCTCAAAGTTCTGTTTCCTGTCAGCCATGAAATCACCTAATTGTCTGATAATTTGAGATATTTTACCATATATATTTCCCCTTCATCAAGGTTTAATTCTGTTAGGCTCCACTTACACATTTCTGACTAATTGTACAGGATGTCCCAATGTCTGCAGAATTCAAGGTATAATTTAAGTCTGGAAAAAGACTGCTTTATCTCAATTTATGATTTGTTAAAACATAGGAATTTTTAAGTCTTGCTTAATATCCCCTTTCAATCTTTGCATCAGATGCCACAAAATTAATCAAAGAGGATGTTTTTTCATATTGTTCTTCTGTATAAGTCTATACAGAAAGATTCAGAGAGACACTGGTGCAACTGTATGCTAAGGTAGTATGATCCATTCTAGACTCCCACAACAGAAGAGGTGATGAGAGAAAATAAATACACATAATAAATAAATACACAGAATAAATAAATACACAGAATAAATAATTCATGTGAATGTTTCAGTTTTGTGGAGTGACTGGAGCTTCAGCAGTAGCTGAATAAAAGAGATTCTCTGTATTATCTCTTCTGTGTCTTCAAGTCTTGCATTTTGTACATCCATTTGTGCTGCCAAGATTCTGACATAGGGGTACCCTGGCCTTTTTAAGCTGAAGTTGAAGGCAATGGAGAACTGCTGGAAATGTGTGAAAGAAAATGCAACACAACCGAAAAACATTGCTAGGTCATGTTGCAGTAGTGTGATCCCACATGTGGGTGGAGGCAAGAGAAAGAAGTGTTAAACTTACTATCGTGCTTCTAACTGAACAAATAAAACTAACCTGTCTACTCAAAGCAAGGTAGTCAACACTGCAAAACCTGATGAAACATTTGCCTCAAATGACGCATTCCAGAATGAGATCACCATTGTTTGCAGGGGAACTTGTGAAAAGGTTAGAAGTCATATATCCCAGACTTTCAAAGGTATATAGATAGCCACTCTTTCTAACTTAAGTAGAAGTTGAGCTCTGTGCCCTTTGTGTTCTCTCAATCACATATTGCCAAAAGGACTATTGGGATACCAAGTTCTACAAGCTAGCCTAATAAGCCATATATGTACGAGTTAACTCATATGTTTGTGACAATGTGAAAATGGGAGCTGGCAGAATAAAAGGACCAAATAGGAAAGGTATTTCATTTGAGGAGCAGATAAGAATGTAGCATTGTGGTGTTTCACTTCAGCAGGTAAAACATCTGTTTAATTCCTTTATGACTTGGGTGTCCTTGTGGCTAAAGATTTGACATTCACAAAATTTTATTAGACAGGTCCATGCTAGTAAAATGTTCCTTTTTAGTACTGTATACTGTAATTCAGTGTTTTCATTTGTTTTAGCATCTGGCATAATAGAATAATTTCTACTGTGATGTCCTCCAGTTGTCCTCTGCTGAAATCTAAGCTATCACGCTGAGGGGCAGAATACAAAAGGTAATTTTGACATGGACTCATCTCAGGAAACCTTAGATAGAACTACTTTGGGCACAGAATATATGCTTGCCAGACTTGTAACCTCAAAACTTAGTTGTATTTCACAATGAATAAATCAGTTATTTCTATTTGTGATGTATTGCTGTACGTAAATATGTGAAAAGTAATTTTTATAATACTGATATCTTTCTAGGTAAAATGGAGACATCACTTCAACCTTCAGTATGCTGTGTAGTATATCTGCCTTTTTGTGTGTGTTTGTATATGCACATGCACTCTCTCTCACCCCTCCCCCCTCCACACACACAATGTCATTGTTCAGCCTGTAAAGAAAGAAATGCAAATCTGCCATTTTGATGCATGCATTGGTTTAATTTAGTTGTAACTGTCCTTTGGTGCTCTGGGGTGATTTTCGAAATTAAAATGAAAAGTTCATAACATTTTATAAAAGAATAAGGGATTTTTTAATTATAATTTTAGGAACAGAACAACATTGTTGCTAGTATTATTACAGAATGAAGGCCAAGCCGTGAAAAGGTGTTGAACAGATAGCTTTGGAGATAGGGAGCCTTTGTTTTTTTAGAGATGAGATTATACTTCCCGCATAACAGCTGTTTCATATTGCTGAAATCTGTCCCATCACCACAAATCACATCAGAGTCCTTCCTCACCATCTTTTGTAAAACTATGCTTATGGTTCAGAGTTCAGAGATCCAAGGAAACCCACTGAGATGTTCTTGCCTTTTTAATATGGGGAGCACTCAAGCACCATGTTGATGCACTATTAATAAGCCCTAGAGTAGACAGAATTCCCCTTCATGCTTGTATCTTTTTGTTTTTTATCATCACACTCATTATTCAGGATAACATTTTTGTCAGTATATTGGAATACATAGATATTCCAGGTCAAACAAAGTAGGGACAAACACACAGATTATTTCTGGCAACCATGCTAAAATGTTATTTTTAATATTTAATATTTTAAAGGTTGTTCTTTCTGGGCTTCACACAACAAAGATTTTGTAACACCTCTTGGCTTCGAAAGACATGGTGAATTTACACAAATATCAAGGACTTTGAATAGGACTGCAAGACCCCCTGTGAACAATTATGAGTCTCCTCTTTCTTGTGGATTTGATGTCAGGTTATTTACAAGTATCTGAGTCCTCTGCAGGCAAACAGATGTTGCTTATACCACGTGCAGTATTACTATTGTAACTTGCCCACATAATGATGACCATTAGTTTTTCAACTCCATCACTTCTTTTTACTCCTTTTATTTTAGTCGGTTTTTTTTAAATGAGATTTTTGTCGAAGTGCCTTCCCAAAAAGACGCAAGGTGGACATCTGTCATGTCTAAAATATGGTGTTTGCAGGTTCACATCCTGCAAATCCGTCCAGGCAAAAGAGTGGTGAAGCCTAGAAATTGAAGAGCAAAATAGAACTATTAGAGCAAAAGGATACTCTTCAAGTGATCAGATTAGCTCATATACTTTGGGAATTAGCTAACAGAGTTCCAGTGCACTTCTTGTCACATGGTAATGTAGAGAAAATGTATTTGTATTGTACTGTAGTTAGTGCTGCTGTCAAGCTGCATTGCAGATTACCAGTCTTTTTTTGCTAAACATTTTTTAACACACATTATGCTTCTTCAGTACACTACACTCACTCACAAAAAGCATGCTGATTTCATTCCTAGAATATACTGTTTTTTTCCAAATTCCTTTTAATGAAGGTATGCAGGAGAAAAGAACAATTTCAACTAAGTACAAAGTATCAAAGGTGAGGTTCAATTTAGCATATAAATAAAAAATCCATCAATAAAACAAGTCCGTTTAACAGGATTCCTTGAAGCAAGAAAATGTGGATTATTCGACAAAGCTACATTTTTGTTTTCTAACTAATTACACAGAGTGTTTGTGTTTGGGTTTTTTTTTACTTTTTTGAAAGATCCATGTTGAAAGAGCCATTGTTTTTTCAATGAGCAGAATCTGAGCAGAGTAGATATCTTCGAGTCCCTTCTTTTAGAAAATGAAATACCTTTGAAATCTCAGAACTGAAGTGGCACTGTGGTACTGAGAGATCGCATGTAGCTTCTGAAGATACCAAAATAAAAGACAGAGCCAGGACATTCCCTATGGTGCACAAGAAGGGAACTACTCCTCTATCTGATATGCAGAAGGTACCTCAAGTACCCAGCCTCAGAGGCTGGCCTCTCTTCACCAAAGTCTCAGGCAAAAGTGTAGTTTATACCCTACTTTGAACATTCTCACAGCTTTCATGGCTATACAGTGAGTGCAAAAGAGGTGAGGAAAGAGAAAAACTTCCCTTTATTTGTTGTAGTAACTACCTGCTTTGACTTTTCACTAGGATTAATGCAACTAAACAGGATCATTTTACCACCTGGTTCTCCATGTGATTTCGTGTATGAATCGTCAAAGCTTTCTTTCTGATTTTTAGAAGTGTGCAGAATTTTTTTCTTTCTATTTATTCCTTAACTTTGAGCTTTTACGATCAAAAACAGAAAAGATAGATAAGTGCATAGAAGATGCATTACATGCAGATTCAGAAGTATATGAAATTTGGAATAAACCTTTAGCCAAGAATTATTTCAAAGAAATTGCATGTAACAGGTATAGCTGAGTAAAAAGATGTTGCTTGTAAAAGGGAATGCATGTGACCCCATTTCAGGTCCAAACCTTCACAAACACATACTGGAAGAAATGCTGCCAGCCAGCCAAGGAAATTGATACTCACATATTGTACAAAAGGACAAATGCCAGATATTTGGATGTTTCCTAGGCACAAATGGAAGCAGAAAATATAAACTGAAAAAGGTGTATTGAATGAAGTATTCATTGTGGAGTAATTGCCCAATGCTACTGTGACTGCTGGTTGTCGTTGTTACTTCAGGCTATTTCTGCTAAGCCTGCAGATAGATATAGACAGTGTCTATTAAGTTAGTAAACTTGCTATCACATAAAGTTTTCTCTGAGGTATTCTAAATGGCAACAAGATAAGCACATTGAGTTTATTTTCAGTTTTGAAGTTTGATAAAGACAACCAAATCAGGAAAGCAACCAACAGAGAAGAGGACATGTAGTCAACAGTTTTTGTCTTAGCCCAAAAAAGTATGAAGTGCAAAATTCAAAAGGGAGAAAGATTTATGAACATTTATGAAGTGGTGAGGTCATGCTTATACTTCCTTGTTTTCACAACATGCACTTTGAATGTCTCCATAAATTTGAGTCTGTCCTTACAGAACAGATGGCTAAAAGAGATTTGCACCAAAAGCTCTAGATTTATGCTTACCAATTGCTGAACCCAGAAGCACTGAAAGATTTGCTGTTGTAGTTTGACTTGAATGGTTATGTCCATTCCCATCAATACAACTAATGTTTGTGCAGTGTGAGCTTCGGCATGAACAAGAATAAAGAAAGTTGTTTATTGGGGCTATCTGAAAGCCATTATTGTGGAGCAGGCAAGAAAGAACAGCTGTTACCTGTCATAGAGAACTTCTGTTACTGTGCATCCATGTCATGGGACAAGGAAATCACCTGAATTTGTTTTCTTGAGCATAATCAGTGGCACAGAGGCATAGGGAATAGTGCAAGAATAGGGGAAAGAATGGGCAGGGATCTTGGCTCTGTCTCTGCCAGGCCATTAACAATCACAGATGAGTGAAATCACCACTTTCTGTGCTGCTCTTCCCTTTCCTTATGGGGCACTTGGTGGGTTTGCATGAAGACAGGAAAAGGCAGAAGCATTCATCAGGGTGTATGTCAACTCCATGCTATGGAAAGAGACACCCGAAAATGTTAGATGCTTATGGTATCTGCTGATGTGTACATCCGGATGTGATCCTTGTTTCCGTTCCATTGCACACAAGTCAGATTTAAGTTGAAATGTAACCAGTATGGAATGAGTACTAAATAGCAAATTTTTCACTCTGCTAATCTGAGCTTAGTTAACTGGTATGTTGTATTCCCCCAGCCTCTGGTAATTAAGATGGTTTACTTTAGCTTTTGGATATTCAGTATCCTTAAAAGCCATGCAGTTGTTTTCTCTAGTCATCTGTTATGAACCGTACAACAGTGATGACAACAGTGACTCTAGCAAGCTGCCTTTGGACAGCAGCTGAAATGAGGCTGATGTACATCTGTACTTCAGATCACTGGGGCCTACACCCCGTAAAAGGTTCAGCAATTGCAGTGGGGACTGAAAGTATTTCAGAGGATGAAGACCTCCGTGAATGCAAATTAAGATAGCAATTACCACGCTACTGTTCATTACCAAGTAAAATGAAAATTCTAGCAAGAAATTTTAACTTATTTTAAAAAGGCACAGATACAGTTTTCATCTGAATTACTTTTACTGACTCTACCAGAGTAGGCTTATTGATTCTTCACTGACATTCACCCGATTAGTATGCAGAAATTATCACTAATTAGAGAGATACAAGAGACTGACCTTGCTGTTATTCACAGAGCAATCTCTATTCCATTTAAGCAATGTGTTACAAGAGGTGTGTGTGGAGCTGAACCAGTGTATCCTGGTTGCAGTAATGTGGAATTTAAAGGTAGCTACTCTGAGCTGTGTACAATACCTAGCCTTTGTGAAACATGCTTTTTGGTGGACAATCACATTGATGAATTTCCAGGAACTGATGCAATATTTTCTGTTAAAAATGTAACAGACAGTGGACAACTTTGTGGAAAGAGCACTGAATTGGATGATGGGGCAAACTTGGATTCAGTTCAAAGATCTGTCTCCAATATACATGGTGAACTTAGGTAAGAGATCATGTCCCCCACATGTCTTAGTTTGCACATGCTAACTTTTCCTTTTGAAGAGCTTAGAAAAGCACTTAACTACATAAGAGGTAGGTATGTTGTATATTGGGAATATGGCAAACACATGACACTTTATACAATTGGAGCTACAGACTGTTTTTCTTAATTTCCAGGGTTTGGGTTTTTTTTTATTCTGTTGGCTAACATGTAAAAACACAATTTCTTTTTTTATTTTTTAACTTCAACTTAGTATGAACTTAACATTGTTTGGGTCTGTTTTTTTTTTTCTCCTGCTATGTATGGGTCACAGCTTAAAGATTTTATTAAGGTGGAATGATCTAGTTTAATTAGAAATGAAGCTTAGAGAGAGTGCCTTTCTCAGAGCTGAGTGATTAAATGCTTTGAATTTCTCAGATGTGTGCTGCCCTTTAGAAGGACCTCATACTGTCTTAATGAAGACCAGGATGCCAGAACATACTATGAAGACTTTTTCCTCCCATCACAGATGAAGTCCTGCATGCAAAAGTCTGAAGCCAATATATAGCCAGGAAGTGTAATTATTTCAAGCTTCGTATCTTTGTCAGAAAAAATATAGCACTTGCCTTTAGTACATTTAGTACCTGAATGCATTTACAACTGCTTAAGAACAGTGCTCCACAGTGACACTAGTTTGTATCTACTGCTGTATCCCACCTGAGCAATAACAAATCAGTCATTTGAAATGTCACTAGTGGGTGGATTAGTAGGCGTTAAAGAAGAGTTCATGTCCTCGCAGGTGTGAGAGTTTACAAAGGAAATTTTATATATGCTTGCCCCATTCTTGTCCTCTTTCCTTGCAATCTCAGTTAGCCACTGTTGGAGGCAAGGTACTGAGCTAAATTAAACTGTTCTGTGACCTAGTGCTGCTACTCTCAGTTACATTGTTATGTTCCAGGTGTCACTACAGAGATGGTTATAGACAGCCAAGTATTCATGCTGCTTGTTAACGTTGATTTGGGAGCCCACCAACTGTTGTGCACAGCACAGTACAGTGCTGTGTCTGAATTAATAAGCCATGCTAGATTCAGTGGGCAGAGAGCCATACTGATGTGGCTGCACAGTTTCCAGACTGAAGCTGGGTCATGATCCACCAGGTTGAGCACGGGCAGAGCTAACATGCAATTGTCTGCATCCATTCGTCTGCATTGTTTGTCTCTTGGCAAACTGAGGAAGACTGTACTGCATCAGCAATGCTTGATTTACATTTGGAAGGTTCTTTTACTAAACATCATGCGTTGGAAATGCTTATTTCCTCTGTCTCCCCCCTTCCAAAAGAAAAAAAAAAAAAAAGAATGAGGTTCTGCATAATCCTGAAAACCCATGTAAACATATCTAGTAGTCTGTTGTTTATCCATAAAGATGTCTGGGATACAGATCTATAGAAAGGTGAATTATTATAACAGGAGAGTTGTTTATGATGATCTAAGGGTATAAATGGGGTGCAAATAAAGGTACAAATTAATATGTAATATGGTTGAAAAAGACTGGCCATCATTTGGCACATCAACCCTTCATAAGTTGGGATAGCTGTTCCTGTTTCACACCTGGCAATAATTCAAGTGTCCAAAAATGTGTCTGTGTTTCTGTAAAAATATCTGCTGGTCCAAGATGAAATCATAATATCTTTTATTATTTTCAGAGTGTACCTGGGTCAGGATGACTTTAAGAACAACCTCTCTCTTCTGTCTAACTATCCATATGCCAACATGCAACCCCTTTAAATGTGCTTCTGTCAGTATTCTAACTTCTGCCGAAATAATCTATTATAAAGACAAGAGGAATTTTACACTTTTGCTATTTTTACTGTAATTTACAAATTATAAAATTTGTAATTACAAATTACAGCAGAAATTAATAGAACTTTCACTGTTTCATAAAACTTCTCAAAGTCACTGTATTTAACTTTTAAGGAGAAAGCAATGCTTGTATTTTAAGAATATTCAAAACCTTTTGTGCAGAATAAGCCTGTCTTCACATAACATAATATCAGCTGTTTTCACCTAAAATACAGCTGTCTGGGGTACTAGCTTTCTAGGGCAATTTACATAAGCCAAATAAATATATTTTGAATACTGGGAATGGAATTTGCTAGTTCATGCTGCAGAGTAAGTTATGCATAACCCACAGAAATTTTACCTCTTTCCACCACTGCCTAGTGAAAGATAAAACCATTTCATTCTGATCTGTAGATAATGACCAGTTGTATAGATTTAGGTGTGTACTTCTGTCTTGAATCTGCTGCTATTCCAATTAATTTACATCAACTGGGTTCAGCGGTGTTCTTATAATCACTTTATGTTCAACACGTCTATTCAATCGATTCAGTCACAGAAATATTGGTATTTTATAAAAGTTTTCAAGAAACAAATGAAACACAAGTACCTGCATTAGCACCCATCCTTGATAGAGACATGTGAACATTCACATTTATGTGAACCGAATCTGCACACTTTCTTTATTCTGCACCCACTTCTACCATGATCTGATAGCATGAGTGAAGCCTGCTAATGACAACTGATGATCATGCATCACTTCATTATATTACTTTATGTGGGTGGAAAGATACGTGTAATGAAACAGAACTGATAGGGCAATGTTCTTTATAGTACTAGTTACCCATGGATTGGTGTGAACTAAACCTGCTATCAAAAAGCAATGCCCCGTAGACTTAGCTGGTCTAGGAGATGTCATCTAGGAGATGTTCAACCCTGTTTAACTCCACTGATTTCTATGATATTTTCAACAAACATGAACATTGGAAGGTCTGAGCCACACTTGCTTGTTTCAGACCACTGAATGCTCTAGTCATGATTTTTTTTTTTTCTTAATTCATGTCTGTTAGAAAACGTGCATGCTTTTCTCAAGTCATCCTTATTAAACAGAGAATATATGTGGGTCAAATAGTTCAGGAACACAGATCACCATTAAATGAAAGGGTAGAAAAAGAGACTGCTTGTTTATCTGTAAGAAATTACTGTGGAGATTTTTTCTCAAGGAAAATTCCCCTTTTCACAGGAAGAATGAATTATTGTGGTCGCACTGCCAGGAGGCTGACTGTTACAGAGTTTTCATGTGGAACGTGAAACAGTCAAGTACAGGAGAAAAATGCCTATAATTCCAGTTACATGGAATAACTGATGATTTCCATGGTGAAGCAGAATGATTGGCTTCATAGTATGGTTATAACGTAAAGAGGCCTTTATTGAATCAAGGACACAGTGACATTTACAAATCTACCAGTAGGGGCTACCACGCGACTCATGAAATAAACACATTAAGAAAAAATTAATCAACTGTCTCACAGAAAAGAGCATGTGGTGGAATTACCCCAAGGGACCTAAATATAGCATTCTACCAGATGGACTGCAGGAGAAACACCATCTGATTAGAACAATGTAGGCTTTTCTATACGACTGTTGCTGTGCATGAACTTGTCTACGCTGGAATTTTTTTGCATATTTCCCACTAGCTTGTTTAGGAAAATCCTTCCTTATGCATTGCTGTTTCCCCTCTTTGTTTCTTCAAAGCTCACTGCTTTGAAAAGCTTACGGAGAACTTCATTAAATTTAATAGAGCAATTGCAACAGAGGGGAGAAGAAAAATTAACCACTGAAGTATGCTGGCTTGTTTTGTTTTGTTCTTTCTTTGTGATTAGTGTCACTGTCAAATAAAATTGAATTTCTTGGATATAAATATTGGCATCCTTCAGGCTTTACTCTCTTTTGCAAAGCCCACTGGACAAACAGTAGAGATTGATTATAGTCTTCTTCAAGGCAGTCTGAGAGCTTTCTTCATAAGAGTTCAAATTTCTGTCCAAAAGCATATTGTGTAGACGACCCACAATTCTTTTTGTGGTGGCATTATAACAAATATATTTTAACTGAAGTGTTTAAATTTGCAACCTGCTAACCTTTAAATGTATTCAACACTGCACAAAACAAGAGCAGAAAATTACATACCTATTCTTATCATTAAATTTGACTCTGCCTAAGTTACTGGAGTAAATGAGTTGGATTTAATCTAATCTTTTCAAGTTCCTGGAACTTCTGCTCAAAACATGAGAGTGTTTATCATGCATAATTGTTTCTCCTTTCTAGTGCTCTTCATTACCTCTGTTTGCATTCTGCTTTTTACATGGTCTAAATTCCCTTTTAAGTATCAAAATTCATTTCAACAAGGCAGGAAAGCAGCAGTAAGAAATATGTGTTTGTTTTGTGATACCTGCTTATACAAGTCTTAATTCTTTATAAAAATCTATCAGTGAAAACAACAGAAACCTTTGGTGTGCAGAAAATTAGACACTGGGGCGATTGGTGGAAGGATCGG
>NW_009214508.1:0-1493 GCF_000690835.1 Fulmarus glacialis
GCTGTGACCGGCCGCCCGGGCAGGGAGGGGCAGGGCGTCGCCTGGGGGGGCACGGGGCCAGCTCAATCCTGGGCACCTGGGTGCTCTCGGGGGGCCTCCAGGCCCCCCTTTGCCCTCATGTCCCCCTGGGGCCTCCCTGTTGCCCTTCGGTGTGTCCTAGAGCCCCGTGTTCACCTGGTTGACTGATCT
Source organism: Fulmarus glacialis (assembly GCF_000690835.1). NCBI lineage: Eukaryota > Metazoa > Chordata > Aves > Procellariiformes > Procellariidae > Fulmarus > Fulmarus glacialis. Next base: position 190 of record NW_009214508.1, read on the forward strand.
GAACAGTAGCAAAGCTGCTCCTTTTGTGGACCGTTAGAGATTTCTAGGGATTTCTAGGGTGGACAGCAGAGAGGATAGACTTTTTTTATGGCGTCAACTGTCTCACTGCTTACAGAAGCTCTCACTGGCTTGAGGTTGAACTAACCATTTAACAAAGTGCGAAACTGTTGGAGTTGGCAGAGCACGAAAGGAATAATCTAGTCGGCGTGGGGTTAAACTAGTAAGACAAGAAGGGGGAAAAGTACCAGACCAAAGTTATGAAAGCGGAGCATCAGGAAACAGGGGGAAAGAGGGACTAGAAGGGGCCGCTAAGAATGAGGCTGGGACTCCTGGGGGTCCCAGTCCAGCAGTCCCGTACCTGCCCAGTGCAGCCGGCAGCAGGATAATAAACCCGTTGCCCTGAGTGTACCGCCTGTGTTTGAGTGGCTTCTGTAGTCAGGCGGACCTGGAGCACTCGCCAGTGCCAGCCAAGGGCAGAGGAGGGATCCAACCTCTCCAAACAAGGGGTTTGTTGGTCAGACAAGAATATTCGAGAGGAACAAAGTGGTCCCACTGAGTTTTGGTTTGTATTGCCCTGCGGATATTGAAAATGCCAAAGGGATCAGTTCCTGAGAAGGGGTAAGGCATGAGAATATTTTGTCGGTTTACATCTCTCTGTGTTCAAAGCAACTTTAAACCACACTGAGGTTGGAAGGGGAAGGTCTGGCTTCATCCCGTTTGTACTGATGGGCTAAGACTCCTCCGGTGTCAGAGCAGATGAAAGTGGCTGTGTCTTGAAATGAAGTCATCTCCGAAAAACTCTCTAAGACTCAATTTAGAGTATTAGAAAGCAGGTATTCTTTATTGCAGCGCTGGACGCACAGGGGATCGCTCCACCTAGTGTGCGTGCCAAATCATGTAACCATAGGGTTAAATGCAATTAGAGTATACATATTCATTACATTTCCGAGAAATAATCTAAATATTCATGTTATTTCCCGGAATTCATTAACATATGCAAATGTCCCTGACGCATGCGCCCTTGTGCTCTCTGGTGGTCTTTCGGGGTCCTCTGGTGGTCTTCGATAGTCTTCATCACAGTGCCCTCTGGTTGAACTCAGTCTTCACGCATGCTCCGTTTGTCCCTTGGCTTGGTTTACATGTTTTTCACTTGTAACAAGCTAGCTTATTCCAGTCTACCTTCCCCATCAACCCTACAAGGTTAGCTTCTCTATCTAATTAACGGAAAGTACAAAGTTTCAAGGCTCTTTTATCTATTGAATGTCTGGCCTAGAACATTCATGAAGCATTCCTAACCCATCTAC
>NW_009214509.1:0-346 GCF_000690835.1 Fulmarus glacialis
TAGATAAAGATACCGGTTAAAAATTCCTCCCGAGTCTGTAAAATACTCACGTTAAATGCCTTGGCATTTCTCAACGGGCGAAGGGTTGAGCCCCGAGGAGTGTCTCGGCCGAGGAGTGTTTCAGCCCAGGTCTCAGTGATCCTCTGAATCTCACAAACTCAAGAGTTTGCGAACTCTGAGAGGTGTCCCACTCAGAGGGAGGTTCTGGGTGCAGCCTGCTGCGGTCCAGGAGAGCTCAAATGGTCTCACTAAGGACCACTGTTTATAGGTTCGTCAGATTATTGGCTTTAGTCATCCATGACAATTCCCAAGATCTCATCAACAATGGTGCCGTTCCCCTCGACTG
>NW_009214509.1:506-2875 GCF_000690835.1 Fulmarus glacialis
TGCAAGAGTGCCTGGTACGGTCAAGGGACGCTCAACCACCCAACTCGTTACACAACGGCTGAGGCCTAACAGGAGTTCCTGAGATCGTAGAGTCACCCAGGTGAAGGGTAGAAATGCACCACCACAATCCACCCCGTGACTAAAGTTAATCCATCTGTCTCTCACAAAGTGGCAGTGTGGTCACCTCTTGCCTCTGTGCCTATAAACAGATCAATGCCATATTCCAATTGCAATTCGAGGGAAATTTTTGGTTGGTTTACCTAATCATTATGGTTTTGTTAAATGCGATTAAGCAATGTTATATATGCGAGGAGGTTTTGGTAACAGTGCTACCTGTTTAGCCATCCTCCGCACTCTAACGTATAGAACAATGTTTAACAACAAGCATAACAGAACAGAAATTAGTAAATATTTAACATATTTAACTGAAACAGCATGTGAATCCCATTCCTTGATCGACCTAGTGTTCATGAATTTGTGAAAGTCCTTCTTATTCATATATAAAGGAAGTAAATTTTCATAAAATGCATAATTAAACTGGAAAATTTATTGCCCCAGCAAGCTGCGGAGACCAAAAATATAAAAGGCTCAGGAAGAAGGTAGACAATAGATGCCTGAAAATTAAATTTGGTATTTTCCTGTTCTCATATTACGAGCAAAACTAAGTAATTAAATCATTTCCTCAACCTCTCTGTCATCTCTCAGGCCAAAGACTCCTAGCCTGTGTAATATTTCCTTATATGGAAACTATTCCATTTCTCTGATAATCCTCACCACCATCCCATTAACATTTCTAGTTTTTCTAGGTATTATTGCTATTGCAGGACCAAAGCATCATTAAATAGACATGATGTACTATTTTATTTAAAAAAATATTTGCTTTCTTTTTATTCCTTTCTAATAAAGCACTAATATTCTATTTCTCCTTTTGATCATAGTTAAAGATTGAGCTGCCATCATCAGAAAATTATTCTTTCTAACTCTATTAAGCTATTCCTAATTTAGAGCAAATCATTATCATTGATAGCATTATTTTTTTCCTATGGATATATTTTATCTGCAGCTTTGTTATCCACATTCAGCAGCAGGACACAGGTCTGCATCTTTTCACTATTAGTGTAAATCTTAATGATTCTGAGCAATTCTTTACCATCAGCAAATTATTGTTACCTTGTCATTTGCTCCCTCTTCCAGCATAAAACCTAATGGTAACACCTAGCCTTTGAAATGCTTATTTCTTTCCCTTATTTCTCATCTTTTAACAAGCTATTAATACAGAAGATTTTTCTTTTTACTCCATGACAGCTTACTTTCTTTAAGAGCAGACCTCTTCAAAAACTGTTGGCTGTCCAAGGATATTGTATCAGTCAAATCATTCTTGTTATTGTGCTCATTTCTTTTATTATGGTTTCTATCAATTTACCAAGTACAGAAGTTAGACTTGCTGAAGTACAATTCTCCAGATTTGTGCCAAAACCTTTCTGAAAACTCTTTCCTTTGGTATAGAGGCTGATTTAAACACTCAGTTGCACAGTCAGCAACTCAGAACCTTAATCTCTGAGTTTCTTTTGAACTCCTGGGTCACTGATAGCTGTTACCGGCTATTTCTTGCAATTCAAATTTACTGCTTTATTCTAAACCAAGTTATTACTCCACTTCTGGCATTTACTCAGACTAAAAACTAACTTCATTTCCACAGCATTTACTGCATTGCTATTATTTTAATGACACCTCAATAGAAACGTACTGCATTATCCCAATGCTATCACTGTCTATGGCCATCAGCAAAGGCACTCTTCCAGGATATACTGGCTGAGTTCAGTTTTGAAGGAAGAATGTAAGAATTTCCAGAATAAATAGGTTTTAACGAACAATTGGTTTGAAAAACAAGAGAATATTTGCAAGCACAATGTCTGGACACTGATCAGTTCTTTCAGGGAGAAAATATTTTGCTTCGTTTCAAACTGGCTTTCCCCATATTTGTTCCCTGCTACTAAGGAGAGACACTAGAAAGAGGAATTGTCTACGAAATATAAACAAAAACAGTTAACAAAACATAGGTGTTTTTTAACTGTCCTGAGAGATATGTGTTTATTTTTCTTTTTTATTTGATTTAATTTACTGACTAAATATAAATCTTGTGTTACTTCAGTGAGAAAAAGAAAACATTGTGGCCGGGTAGCAATAGAGGGCAAAATACAAATACTGCCCAACTGGAAAAGACCAAAGAACAAAAAGACAATTTGTGTTCTTCATGACAAACTCTTTAAATCCACTACAGGACGAGTACTGATGCCTAACCTTGATATGCAAACCAGAACATCTAAAAATAAAATATTATTTTTAAAATTTAAAATAATAATTTGTGA
>NW_009214510.1:0-13318 GCF_000690835.1 Fulmarus glacialis
GATGGCTTGGGCCTGCTCTGCCTCCAGCCTTCCCCGAGGAAGGAGTCGATACAGTCGATCCGCCGGGCTTGAGGGCGCGGTGGGAGAGTCCTTTAAAGGACTTAAACCAAACCCCATGGGTTAGTTGTTTTGTTTTGTGTTTTTTTTTCGTAATCAAATACAAATATTTGCACTATTTGAGGGATTATGAATAGATTAAATGGAATTTAGTTATCAGAAATAGGATTTGATATGGTGCTTGTAGCCAGGTTTTGACTTTTTGATGCCTGAAAAGCTCTTTGTTTAGGCAACACTGCCGTGGAAGCTTGGGGGAAACCAAAGGAGCAGGGCTGGCCAGCAGCTACATCGGGTGTGTGCCTACGGGTGGGAGTCTGGGAGCATGAAACCAGCTTGTGTGAGAATCTGCGGGTCATGGGTTGTACTGCTGGCGCGGTTGTGAACAGGAATCTAAAAGAACCCTTGTGTTTCGATTAAGCAGTCCCCAGATGTTAAGCCAAATAGTAGATCTGGTTGGATTATTTTCTCCTCTTTCTAATCTTACAAAAAGACTAAATAATGTTATGGGCTGGAATGTGATACTGCAAACACAAACCATATGAACGAAATAGGGTAGTGTGTGGCATAGCAAATTAATGCATAGAAGATCTTTGGCTATCTGTCCTCCAGCTAGCTGCATTTAGTCTCACTAATATAGCACTTCCTCTCTTTAGCTTGTTTTGAAGTTATCTTTCAAACAATTCATACTGTTGCTAGTATTCCTCCTATCCGAGTAAATTATAAACAGACTAGATACATATTTCTTCCTCATCCATCCTTGACTGAGTGGAGTACTGGAATGACACTGCTCCCAAGGCAAGATAGCAGTGAAGAGCAAAGACCCAGGAAGGTAATCAAAACCAGAAAACATGCTGCTAATGTTAGGGGTTTAGTTTAGACCTGAAACGTGCTTTTTGAATGGAATCTCCTGATCTCACCTGCTTAAGTGTTGTTTTGGCTCACGTAATCGAGCGGTTACAGAGCATATGAACTGAACATTTCATTTGGATAAGACTGAACTGAAAAGCATAAACTAGCAATACACCAAATACATTCTATCTGTTTAAGGGCATTCAGGCTATAGCAGCAAATTAGAGCTAGTATGAAATTAAACCCCCTGAACTGCATATGGCGTGGGTACTAGGTCCTCGGCACTGTTTCACCCTAAAAATAGGCTATTGATCCACTACGTTGCTTGTTAACATAGCCATTCCTGCATCTTAACTTCCCTATTAGAGTAGAAAACTACCAGCAGAAGATGGGACTACAAAAAAACGTTCTCTGTTGCCTTTGTTAGATACAGCATTGTTTGGCCTTCATTAATTGGTGGTGTACTGCTTTATAGCCCAAGATTTAGGGACTGTAAAATAAGTTCTTGACTACAAACAAGTAAAAACAATGTAGAAGTAAACTTCGTCATACGTTCTTTTTTTCTGCCAGAACACCCATTTCTTTGCTTCTTTTGCTAGTTAAATTACAATGCAATGATTATTAGGAAACACTGTGTGGTTACTATGATTTTACGGCATGTCTTGTGATACGTAGAAAATTTTTTTCCGCTTGTAAGGACACGGATCCTTGAAAAAAAAAAATCTTTAATTTGGAAGAGGAATTTCTAGCACATTGAACAAAAGATTGAAACTGTCTTGTACATTATAAGCAAAAGGACACAAATATAGTTTAGTTCTGTCTCTTTAGAGGTGCGTAGGTGGCTCTACCAAATATGTTTGTGTTGCCAGGGTCTTCCTAAACTGCTCTTTAGTCACTGAACACACTAAACAAAACTCTGGAGCTCTTTATCGTTTACCAAAGATTGGACAATTTGCCTGACTAATGGCCAGTTAATACAGTGAATACCTAGCTAAATGTACTGCCTTGTCAAATGAAATAGCTACAATTTGGGACAATCCTTAAACAATTCAAGCATTATTGTACCAGATGCTTGCTGAAAGAGAAGCATTCAAGAGAACATCCAACACTGTAAGCTCCTCCAGGCACGTTCTTGTAAACCTGCAGCAGTCCTGACTCTTAAAGACCCCTCTAATCTTCCTAGACAATCCACCTCGATGCTTCTTATTCTCAAACTTTTAAAAAATATTTTTCTGAAGTTAAAACTGTGGGGGTTTTATGTGATGAAATACAAATCTGTTCTTGTCTTGTTCACTGAACCTAGAGAACAGATTATCCCTTTAGAAATATTAGCAGACTCTTACTGGATTAGACTGGTAGTAACTGGTACATACCCTTTTAGGTAATCTTTTTTGTTGTTTAATTTATAGCATCTGGGGCCAATAGGATCCACAGGTTAACTACCTGCTTTGGGAGAATTTACCTCCTCTTTATTTTGAACTTACAAACTGATTTCACTTGTGGACTCCTATCTCTTACATTATGAGAGAAGGAAGACTTGTTCCCTTTATTCATGCAAAGTTTTTTATGGGTTTTTTAATGAACTTACCATCTAACTTTGATTGACTTGTTTGAAATAAGTAACTTTTATTTTTCCATCCTTTCTTCATAGGTCTTTTTTCATGCCTTTGAACATTCTTTTTAGTTTCCCCTGAAGACTCTCTGAACAGGCTATGTTTTTTCTTAAAGTATAGCATCTCAAACAGGAAATAAAGTTCCAGGGAAGCTTTACCAGTGTTGCCTAGTGAACATCTACCTCTCTCTGGGATTATGAAATACAGGGATTAATGCAATGCATATTTCTTTCTCAAAAAATTTCTGCCTAAGGATTCAGCTTTTCAATGGAAGATTTTAGTAGTCAAAGGACTAGAAACAAGAAAAACACCTGTTTTGGAAAACCAGTTCAAATCTGTTTGTAAGATACTTGGAAGGATCAATTAGGTATGATTTAATGCATTAAGAAATCTGCTTGGTGTATTATACCTGTCTTAAGGCTGAGGACTTTCTATACTGGCAGAATGAGACCTGTCTTTCCATAAATTAGCATGTTACTTGACACACTTCATGCCAATAGTATTCCAGTTCTCTAGGGCCAGCAGGGAGTTATGGAAAGGTAGAAGGGACTCGGCTGAAGGTTTAGTCAAAGCCCTAGAATATATAAACCATTTGAGACATCTAAAATAGCATTAGATTTCCCTCTGTTTAGGCAAATTATGTTCAATATAATGGATATACTTGAAACTAAAGCTATAATATGTATTTTCTCAGTAATATATGTGCCAGAAGTCCACGGAAAATATTAAGAGGTATATTTTCATCATAAGGAAAAAAAAAAGATGTGACATCTGACTTTGCACTTTGGTATCCACTTTGTTTCTTGCTGAGTTTTTTCCCTTCTGCTTGAAAGTAATGGTTTAGCAGGTCGTGACAATAGAAGTCATGTTTCAGCAAGATAACAAGTGTGATATGCTTAAAGAACAGCATTGTCTTATATGAACAGGTATTGTCATGTATTAAATGGCATTGTAACCCAACTATACAAACCAAGAATATTGCTAATTACAATATTAAAAGACATCTCGTGTGGAACAATGAGTGTCATAAAAATAGGATAATTTTGTGTGGGGAAGCTGGGAGATTTTACCATCTAAATGTAAGGGTCCATGCATCCCTTTTCCAGTTTTAAGTATGATAGGATTTTGTTTTGTGTTTTGTTTTCTGCTTAACTGTTGGCTCAGTGTATGCTTGAATTTCCAACAAAGAGAGATTTCCTTTGTGATAGACATGCATGTTGAACCCTTAGTTTAAAAATTGATACTCCACAGAAAAGGTTTTCCTCGTAACTTCAATCTGCCGACCCATCACTTCAGGGTAGGATTCAATTATATTAGCTTACTAGCCTTATTCAAGATACAGCTTAGGAGGTGGTGGCCTAGGCTTTCCTCAGGTTACAACATGACCTGAGATCATAGAATCATGTGGTGGGCTGTGTCTTAACCATGGGGATAAGTGCTTTTTGATTATATTGCATTGAGCTGATTTGAGCAAAAATGAATGAAAAAGTTTTTTTTTTAGTTTGTTGAAACACACCAAAGAGACTTTGTATCTGCTTTTGCGTATTGGTATTCACAGAAGATACTGGCTCCATTTCTACTGTGGTTACTGTGATAAGTAGTCTTTGAAACAGAAGTCTTTGTCAACTGTTATCAACAAAGAAAACTCTGCAGTGCCAGTTTTGAGTTGCTGGAAAAATCCCGGTATTTCTTTGTAAAACTACATGTTTCGAAGCAATCTGGCTGAAATCTGCAGGACACCAATCCAAAAATATTTTTAATAATGCTTATAGGGGTCCTATATCCCGAATGATATATATGTATATGTCCTTAGTAAAGGACCCTTGCATCCAAGAAAAAAAACTTACTTCCGCTCTATGTGTGCTATGCTGTGTGCCCACTACAAGGATTTAAATGGGCAAAATCCTGATCACTGCTATTTATTCTTGCCTGTATGTATTTGAAGTGGCATTGCAACCCCTAATCCCTCTCATTAGATTAAAAGATAGGGAGTGAAATCCTGTCACAATAAAATCAGTAAGGTGAAACTGAAATGAAGAGATGAGTTTTATTATGAACTCCTGGGGGGAACAAGGTTTCATTACTGAGGTTTCTGATTTACACTGGAGGAGCTCACTGTAGTTAGCCTGTTTAAACAGAAGCTTAAGAGCAGTATTAATGTCTGTTACTATCAACGTGAACAAATTCCTGCTACCATAAGGGTCCGTAATATAGCAGGCGTGATAAGGAAAGGGTGGAAGTCTGAGCAGGACAAATTAAAACTGGAAATATGTAGATGTGACTAGTGGAAATGTGAGTTATCATTGAGCAAGTTATCAAAGATAGGCATTTTTTAATAGCCTGTAATCGTAAGTCATTGGGAGCACTTAGAATCTGTAGTTCCGTCACCAAGACTGCATTTTTTGCTGACCTATGAGTGAGAACAAAAAAGAAAAGGCCCATGGCCTTGTAAAGCTGTGTGTACTGCCGGCAGCAGGAAGGTGACTGTGGGCAGGCTCCAGTCTCCCATTATTGTCACCTGGCTGCTAGGGCACCTCCCTCCCTCCCTCCCTCCCTCCCCGTTCATACACACAGAACGAGTGGAGAGTGAGCCTGGAGACAGCTGCAGAAAGAGGCTGTGAAGGCAGTCAATAAACCATGGCTCAGTTTTGTTGACTTTATCCTGCTTTGCCTAAAGCTGCATCTCAATAATGCTTTTTAATCTTGATGCTGTAACTATTAGGTAAAAATCAGTTGATCGTAAGTGATTTCCCTGATGGAATTAAAGTACGTGGTATGAGTAATGGTATACATGGGTGGTTTACTTTTGTCCTGAATCTATTCAAAGTCGTTCTCAGGCTAACAGAACGAAGTTGAGCTGACATTGGTAACAGATGATAAATGTAGTCTATTCTTTTATATTATACAGGAACTGAATACAGAAGTTATTTGGACTTTAAAAGGAGACAGTATCTTGGAATTAATTTTTGAAGTCAAACATTGTCAGGAAATTTAAATACTGTACTAGTGACACATCAGATAGTGAGATCCAGATAAATGTGCTAATATCCTATAATATGTATGAAAAAAAGCTTGTCCAATGAAAATTCCAATGATATTCTAAAATATTATTCCCATGCAGATCTAGTGAATTGAATAAAACCTGGTTGTCCTTTGAGGAGAAACAGAAGCCAAGAATTATTCTCAAGGCTTACATTAAGATGGTAAAAATAAGCCCCAATATGTCTTTGTCCTAAAATTATATTTCTGAATTGTTTATGTACACTTGCTTCCTGGATATCAAATGAAAGTATTTCGTTTTGGAAATGAGATCTCAATACTTTATATTCTTTCCAATAGTCTACTCAAGCCAATCTTCTGTTGACTTCAGCTGTTTGGGATTTGGTCCATATCAAACAGGTCGTAAGAACAGAGAGCCATCAAAATATTCCATTTCATGCTATTACTGCTGTATGAAGGTCTCAATTTCCATATAGACTTAAAAGAAATTGGATAAAATAAATATTCACTAACACAAGAATGTAAGCAATTACCTACTGGGGAATCAAACAGCTGGATCTGATATCATGTTCTTAGTTGGTAATTGGATATCATTTATCTTTCTTACAGTTCTGTGAGGGAAGTAACATTGCATATGGCTTTGTGCATTTTATGAGCAATGAGTGGCAATGGCATAATTAGGATATCAGTTCACAGAGATTGCAGCAGAATCCTGTGTACACATGCTCTAGCAAAGATACTTAGTTACAAACAGTACAATAATAATAGCTATTCAAAGTGCTTCACGCTTACAAAGCCCTAGTTAATTAGTCAACACCTAGTTAATAATTTAATTAAATGTAATTGTCAGCAGCAGTATTTATATCATTAGAAGATAATTAGTCCTGCACTGACACTTTCAACATTTCTGCCCTTCTTCCTTTTAAGGGTTGAGACAAAGAAATGAAATATTTAACTGTGATTGTAATATGTATTAGACTTAAATGGTTATTAAAATGGTTGTATTTGCTGGGTTTTTTAATTCTGCTTAACATTGTTGGTATTTTCTCTTCCTTTTTCCTGTCTAAATGTAATAGATCATTTATTCAGGTCCCATCCCAAAAGATGGAAATATTAATGAATGTGTATATTTATATATTGAAATTGCTGTCAGGTTCAAAGATGATGATCCTGAAATTTTGAAGTAGGTTAATGCTTATTAAAGCTATGGGCCTTGTAATTTGTCTCGTCAACAGCTATGGCACAGGCAGCAAGAGTACATACATGCTACTCAGCAAGTCAGTCTGTGTCTCGGAGGAGACTATTTTAAGCATAGTAACTCTGCATAGACTATCTATAGAGTAGTCTTCAAGATCCTTCACAAGATATGCAAGTTATTTGCTGGTGCATTAAAGAGATTAAATTGGATTACAATCAAAACAATAAATCTTTGTATCCTAAAATGTGGAGTGAATGCAGTTCTTAATAACCATGTGATGCTTTTGCTTCTTGTGCTCCATTTGGAATAGACATGATGATGTGAGTTATTAAACATTAAAGTTTTTCATGTATAAACAATAAAAACACATTAATGTGTTTTTTGAAAACAAACCTGAGTTTTGTTTTCAGCAGCATGTAATGCCTTACCTTCAGCTTCTTACAAAATTGTCTACACTGTGGTATTCATTTGCTGTCAAAACATCTGACTCAGAGGGGTTCACGTTGTTTATTTTAAGAATTTAACACTCATGCCAAGCCAGAGGAGACAGAGAGGCTCCTGATCTGAATTTGGTCTCCTCCCTTAATATGTGGAAAGCAGAAAAACTAGGCTCCTAACTCAGGCTGGTAAGGTTAGAAGCTTAAACTATAAACCAGAAGTAATATCCTTATAATTCACTTCCATCACCATTCAATTTGTTGTGAAAAGTATCTTCTACTGCTGCAGAAACTGTCAGTCAAGCTCAGTTTAGCAAAGTGGCCATGACACATCATGTGAATAAAGTAGGGGGAACTGTGATTGCTGTGAGATGAAGCACTTCACAAGCTAGATAGAAAAACTCTCCCTCCAGGCACACGGTGTTGGGGGAAAAGGTGAATGAATAGAAGAAACTGTCCCCTTCTCATCCAGAGCTCTCAGGGAAAGGGGGTGGGTGGGAAGCGCCAACTAGAAATCCCAAGTTCATTTTATGTTTTCTACTGAGAATGTGCATTGTGTCTTCCATGGTATGTTGTGGCAAGAGAATGCTGCTGCTGCTACAGGATTTGAGGCCCTTGACTAGGGAGCAGCTGTAGGTGGTCTTAGTGATAAAATCTTATGCTGTGTTTGAAGGCACACAGAAGTCCAAAGCAGAAAAGAGTTGTCTTACCCATGGCTGATGGGTTATTGGAGCAATCAAGACGACTACTTCTAACAAAGCAATTTTTTTTTTGTTTGTAACAGTCTTATCGTGGTTCCTGTACACATTCCTAAATCCCCCCAGGGCCAGGGGAAAGTCTCTATTCGCAGAGAAATCATAAAAATTCAAGATCTGCAGGGTAAGTGAAGCCCCACAAAGCACACTTTTCAAAAAAATCCTGATTTATATATAGCCCTGGATGCACCTAACTATATTATGTGGAGTGGAAAGGAGAGAATATGGATGGTCTCAGTACTGACCCATTCTTTATTACTGTGAATTAATCCAGTTCACTCTTGATTACTAGCCATTGAGCAAAGGCTTTACCACCTTATTTCTTAAGTAAAAACTCTTGCAGAGTAAAACCTGGCTAACTGAAGTAGGATCCTGTCATCTGTGCTTGTTCTCCGAGTACTATCTTAATTCATTCGTGACAGAGTTGTGTTCAGTGCTGCATTTGACCCTGTTAACGGCAATTTATAGAGCTTTTGAAATATGAGGACAGTGTCTTCAAACTGCCTTCAAAGTACAAAAATTGTCATTCATCAGGCTTGTTCTGCCTTTCTCTGCTTTTAAGTACAGGAGAATTACGATCATCACCTTGGACAATCTTGATAGCAGCTGAGGGAGGTACTGCTTTGATTTTATTAGCAAAGATGATTATGAACAGCACAACTTGAGAAATATATGCTAAATACATTGCTTAATTGTTTATTATAACTTTGTAAAATGACTGAGCATCTTCCAATGCATGAAAGTTAAATACAGACCTTAATTAGGCAAGCCAGGAGGTAGGGGTGACAGCAAGGCAGGCAGGGGCAATGACATGACCCACCAGGGTGCAGTCCCACCGCACCCCAACAAGAAGAGCTGAGCAGGGCCAGTGACGGTAATAGAGTTCCGTCAACAGCCGGTAATTAGCAGTCAAGTTTATAGTAACAAGGCACGTTGAAAGTCAAGACAAAGTAGCAAGGCGAGGCTGTCATCTACAAGGCTGGTTGCAGCCAACCCACCAGAGCTCTTGGGCAAGGACTAAGGAAGGAGCAAGGGCAGGGGCCTGAGCCTACACCCAGCTCCCCGCCCAGGGGCAGAAGCTGCAGACGCCCCAGGTGAGAATTTTCTTACCACTTACCCGTTTTCACAAAAGCTATACAGCTGTGGCATATTAGTGCTCATCTTGGATGCTGGCAGCTAAAATCTGGGGAGGGAGGTGGAAGGGATTGCAGAGGAGGGTTATGGAGGAGGGTAGTTACTGGCTGGTGAGGGCAACTGGACCTGGTGTAATTGTGTTGGTGTGTTCAGTGCCCTCATGAGGGTATGCTGTTAAAGTTGGAACTCTAAGTAGGTTGCTAGCTAGCACCAAAGCATCTAGCAGCTGGGAAAATTCTGCTAAAATAAAAAAAAAATAACGTTTAACACAAAATAAGGAGACACACTGCTGTATTTTAACAGAAAACTGCTCTCTACAGTAGTCCAGAAGAGTTTTCATGTACACAGGTATGTGATTGCCATCCCATAAGAGCTGTATCCTATAGTTTAGGAGTAAGAAAGATCTCTGCTATCTTGCCACTACCAAACGTAAGGACTAAGAACAGACCTGCCTTGGCTAATTTTAACAGTCTGAAAGAGGCAAGGAGAAATAAGAATATTCCAGTACATCCATCCTCATTTTTAGACATGTTCACTAATTTTGTGTCTTAATTTCATACTACTAGTCTTGCAGTGTCTCTCAAATTACTTTCAATAGTAGGAAAACCTGCTGGTTTTCCTGGTTTTATTGCTGTGACTCCTGAACCCTCCACTGAACAAAGACAAGCAAGATTGATATAATCCGTTTTCAAAAACAAGCCTCCGTGTAATTTTTGCAAAGGTCAACCAATTCAAGAATTTGTTGCAAAGCGTAGCTGTGATCTGTGTGAAGACAAGGCCTTGAGGTTTTTGAAGGCCTAATTCTGACACAGCTTCTGAATCCAAGGAGTTAACTGCTATCACCTGTAGTATCATATTTTATCTGTGGCCTTCCTTTCCAGTGATTTTCCATTTATGCCGGAGATTATCTCAATACACTGTGTAAGTTTCAGTGCTTTAAGTGAACAGATTAATCACTTCATCAGCCTTCACTTCATTTTGGAGGATTGTTTTGAAATTAAGACAGGCCTAATATTATTTTAACCTTGTTATTGTTTGCATGTGTGGGGAAACAGCTTGATAGCATTGATCTTCAAGTTTAAAAAAGCATGGGCTGTCTCGGATAACATTTGAAACATTTTTCTTGTGACATCTGCCATGTAAGATCTTGCATTATAAAAACATGCACGTAGTGCTTGGTTTTGGTTTTTAGGCGTCGCTGAGATAAGACAAGGCATGAACTATCACAATAGATGAGCTATACTGCAGATTACCTATTCGCACGACCTATAGCCACCGGTGCAAGGTTGGTGGTTGGTGTGGTCAGACTACTCAGTCTAAAAGCAGAGTCGGTGGCCTGGGGGGAAACTCTGCTGGAAGCGTATTGCTTATTCTCCACGGGCAGTAATTCTAATGCATGTGTTATTAAGTGTTTGAGATGCAAATGTTTGATCATCATGTACTCTGATATTCCTCTGAACCAGAAATTCTTAGCTTGGTGCCTTAGACAGACCAGAGCATAGGTGAGAACTAAAAGGCTGAGGCAAAATCTATTCGGGAGTGATGCTACCAAGCTAGGGGAACTAACAGAAAAGTGTGGGAAGGATGATGACTCCCCCTGTAATTTTAGATATTTGCCTGTCCGTTGTAATTCACATCTTGCAAGCTTTTTTGCTCATTGGTGGTTGTTAGATAAGCATACAAAATTGTGTCCGTGGACACTTTTTGTTATCTGCGTGCCGCAAAGAAGTAACAGCTTGGTCTTTCAGATGCAACCTTTGCAGCTATGATCTTTTTCAGTCTCAGACTGAGGCTTTGTTATCAGAGCACACTGTTACAGAAGTTACATTTCAAATCTGTCCGTGTTATTGAATGGCTCCCAGAGGAAAGGGAACCTTCAGCTCATAAACCAGATGTGCGTCACGGTTTCATTTTCTGTTCTTGGTGGCTGTATACATTTTTTTCATGCAGTCACTGAAAAGTACTTTGGTATGTGGTAAAATGCAATCCTCACTCACAGCTTTGTTAACTGGCGGTACCTAAATTGTGATGAATGAAATCAAGTAGTTGAAGTTGATGCAGATGAAAAGTAATCTGGAAAAAGAATAATTCTGTTTTAGCCACATCAGAAAACCACATGGTCAGATATGGAGAAGTATCAAAACTCTTAACTAGGGGTGGGCTGCATGTAGACTGGGTTATGCTTCTATGCCTAACCCTTCTCATGCCAAATGGCCACAACTGAAAACAGTAGGAGACTGAATTTAAAGTACAGCTAGCTAGCTCTTGTTCTCCACTTCCCTCTGTGATGAGAATAAACACATGGGAATGTCTGGGTTTTTTTAGAGATAATATACTACCCTACATTAAGAAGGCCATTATTTTTGATTCAGTATCAAAGAGGGCAGAGTTATCAAGTTTCTTGTGATTTAACTATGCTTGTTGTTTTTTTTTTTTAATTAAAAGACATTTCTTGTCCCTGTTACTCATATTTGAAGGCTGTTTCAGAACCTTCATGCATGATTAGAAATTTCCAACTAGAACTCCAGTGGCAGTTTATGCCTATTTTGTGCGCACCAATATTGTTTTTTAGCCTAACTGGATCTTTTCCCTTTAGGATACATCTGTCCAGAAACTTTTGTGATGGGTGGTTCTGTTCACACACAACTTTTCTTGCACTAGATGGAACTAGCTGAGATCCAGATTCCTCTTACAAGAGAATGGGGATCTCCATTTACCTAGTCGTGTTACAATCCTGTATCCATACCTGTTAGACGGGATCAGAATTGTACGCAGTACTTCAGATGAGGCCTCAACAGTGCTTTGTACTATAATGCCCCTGCTTCTGTATCACATGTGCCTCTGTATTTGTAGGTCGTCCCTGCTGGGACTATCTTGCCTGATACATCCTAGGATTCCTTTTGCCTTTTCGATAATCGTATCGTATTTGTGCAACAGGCAAGTTTATAAAAACAGAATAATGCTCTATCAGGGTGCAATTATAAAAATAGAGGTATAGAAACTAAAAGCTAATCTATGTGTGTTCTACACATGCAGCACCAGTTGATGTGCAGCTGGGCTTGTGTATGAAAAAACCACTGAGAATTATGCAGAGGCGTCTGAGGACCTAGATTTCCTCAGCAGTCTGTGGAGGGCTGGGGAGCTCATTAAGGGAGCAGAAAGGCTCGGTGGCAGAACTCCCTCTTTCTCTCAGATCTCCACGCCAACGTGCAGCAGCCTGTGTTCTGAATACTCAATGTAGAAATAGGTTCTAATTCTTACGGAGCATCAAGCTAAGAAATTAAAAATGTACTAAAGGTGGCTACATTAATGTTTTAACATACTTTTGAATATATACATGATGCAATACATTGTTTTCACTATGAATTTCTGCTTGTGTGTTTGCAGGCCTTGTGGGTTTCCACCGAGGACACCAAAAATAATCTGATGCTAGATGATATCAGTGATCCACTCTTCTATTATCAGCAGTATCCAAGAACGAGAGGCCTCCAAAAATAGGTGAACATATTGTAATATTCCCTAAAAATATACGCAGTACAATAACAAAGTTTGGAAGAAAAAATTCCTTGCTGACTTTTGCCAATTTAGTTTATACCCTACAAGAATAAGATTTAATTACCCTTATCTTAATTATCCTTAACTTGGTATGTGCAGTAACTGCAGGTATTATTATCAGCCATAAAATTATTCAGCCACAAAATTTACCTAAACTGCCCAAAGCACTATTTTCCGTACACCTATCTCAGATAAAAATACTTTTCTTTAATTTATTCTAAATTTATTGGACATAAGTTTTATTGGAGTGAATTCCATATTTTGCTGATAAGGGACATAGAAGTAGTGGTTAGTTTTTTGAAAAAGGTTTCCGTAAGCTATATTTATGGAAACAGCTTATCTTATTTTTGAAATGCCTGTACTGCTTTCACTCCCCTTGTGTCCACACAGAAACATCTTTTGCTCATGTAAAACTTGAATTAACTTCAGGGTTTTGTAAAGTTGTGTCAAAGACGTAAGAAGTGCATCTCTACAGCTACTTCTGAACCTTCAAGTTCAGCTTCTTGAACTTTGAGCCTAAGCTTCTCTATCATCCAGTTTTTCTATTATTTCCTTCCCCCCCAAATTAAGATTGTGTTTCCGATACAGTATTCAAAAAAACCAAACCCTGTACTAATTACATTTCACTCTCTAACCTTTTTCTGATCATGTTTACACTTTCAGCAACTGCATCAAAAGTATGCTTTGTTCTTGTATTTGTGTTCTGCTCTGTGATCTTTC
>NW_009214510.1:13335-18789 GCF_000690835.1 Fulmarus glacialis
TTTCGGCCAGGTAAAACCTCTTATTTGTGAGTTTTTCTTTCTAAGAGAAGCCTCACTCTTTTTATGAAAACATCTAGTGAATTATGAGGATCAGATTTGAACAGCTAGCTGAGGAAAGAATACTGAAAAACGCCACAAAGATAAAAAAGGGAAAGTTGAAATACACCAGAGAAGAGCAGAAACCCAGAATATTTCTGGAAGCAATTAAAGAGTTTGCTTTGTAAAAGAGTAAGCAAGGGAGATGTTATTGTAGGAAAAAATATTTTCTGCCAGAAGTTTGGTTTCTGGCATCGACTTTCATGTACACACATGATTAAGGAGAACTTTTCTTGGTGGAAAAGTTTTCCTCCTTGGTGGAGGAAGAGTAAATCCCTGGCTGGCAGAAAGTGAACTACAAATAAGCCGTGACCTTAAATTCATCAAAGGGTTTTAAAGGTGATTTTTTTTTTTTTTTAATGGTTCTGAAGGTTCAAACATCTGGGGTTATTCTACTTTCTTCATCACAGCTCCATGTGTGGTACTGGCTTGTAAGATAGGATCTGGTTGAGGCTGTGGCAGAGCTGGTTTGGGGACACTTTAGGTGTCACATAGAAGTTGACCTTGAGCCAATGACTTTATGCAACTTAGCAAAGCAAAGCAAGACAATGATTTATTGAACTAGAAGTGACCGTCACAGAAGAGCTATCCCACGAATTCCACTTGTCCGCTGCTAAGGATCTGTGAATGGTATTGCAGGTGTTTTTATAAATACATAATTCTGGGCAATTAATCCATGTGTTTGTAAGATCGGTCGACCTACCTTCAAACATTCCTTCAGTATTTCTGCTTTTGGATACTTGTGTTTTTCTACCGCTTAAAGCTTCCTGTTCCCAAAGACAGTGGGAAACAAATACTTTAAAGATAAGCAGAGAGATCAATGTTTGTGGTAGAATAAGGTTTTGGAAATGCTTTTGTCATTTACTCGTTGTAAAAAGACCAGTGGACAGTTTCTGGCATGGCTCTTAGTGATACATTTGATTACATGATCAATAACAGCATAATAATGGCTTCCCACTGTTTCTTTCCAATGTTGGTAGTTGCTGTTGGTGCCAGAAAAATTATTTCTGGTAAAAAAGAGGAGGAAAGATGATTGTCAGGAAAACCTATTAAAATGTAAACCACTTTAAGAGAAACTCAAAAAATCTCTCAAGTTCCCTACTTTTTTGCATTACAATATTATTTGTAAGAGACATTCAGAAAAGCTGCTGACTGGCTGCTTTGCTTACTCTAAGCATTCCTTTAATTCTGTAGATTAAGTAAACACATTGTTGCAAAGCAATGAGAAAGTAATTTTTTTTATTATTATAGAAGAGGGAGTTGGATTAGAAAAAGTCATTCCCCTGAGAAGTAACACCTCCAAAATAGTCTTGCAATGCAAAAAAAAAAAAAAAAAAGACAAAATGAGTGATAATTAACAGAGCTAGTTGACATGCTGTTCTTTAAAAGTTAAAGACGTGCATCAGTTGGAGACAGGATATCAAATATCAGTAGGGAGAGCAGCAGGAAACTTTTTCCACTGGATGAAAGGGATAAAAAGAAGAAAAACAAGTCTCGGTTGCACTAACAGCTGACTAAGCTCCTGACATACTGGAAGCACAGCCAATTGTAATGAATACCAGGGAAAACAGTATCTTCTAAACAAAAATGCTGCTCACTTAGAAACTTAAAAGATAAAAATGTAAATCTCAGAATAACATTGAGGCAGAAGATACACGGATCACAGTGAAACAAAGTGCTGCAGTTGTGACCTGCTTGCAAAAGATTTTCTGCTGTACTCTGGGTGAACCTCAGCCTTTAGGGACTGCGGGCAGGGAGGCCCAGCTGACATAGAAATGCAAAATTCCAGTGTGTGAGAAAGAACCAGAGGCATTACTCCGCACCTCTGGTGCTTTGGAGAGAGGGGGGTGAAGCCGGAATGAATATTCTTTCCTTTTCACATGTTAAAAGCTTTGCGGATTCAAACAAACCAGAATCGTTTTCACATCTTCAAGTGTAAAGACTGCAGAGTTGAATCTGCTGCACAAACCAAAATATTTTAAGGGAAGATGAGAAAGAAACAGAATTTAGGAAAGCTGGTAATGATTAAGAATATGTGTTTGCTTACACTGCGGCGAGGCCTCCAGTTCTCTTTCAAGGTGTTTTGATAAAACTTAAACTCTGAATTCCACTTGCACTGGGAGCTCCTAGTAAGACACGATGTTCTTGTAGTAGCAACTCTTGCTACCTTTCTCCTTGATTATCCTCCTGCTTGCTTACTGCTCGTTGTCCAAGCTGGCAGGAGTCAGGGAAGCAATTCTCCTTCCCTGCAGTCCTCTGTGCTTCTGTGGTTGTTCGAGCTCTACAACCCTATGGAGAAGAAGACACAGACTTTGGCAAAGTTCAACCCTTTACCCTTGGTATATTTGCTATCGTTTTATTATATTGTGTTGATTTTTTATCATGTTATTGTTTTACTTTTCTAATGGGAATACATAGCTTTATTATCCCTAAATTTGAAATGTAATTTAATTAATGTTCCAAGCTCTCCCTTAACAAAAATACAGATGAAGCTGACTAATTCAGTAATTTCCCATGCTTAGCAACAGTTGCAAACAGAGAAGTCTGTAAAAGATATTTACAGCCTATGATTAATTATCAGGCTGTTCTGAGCTGTTCTTCTCTTATGCCCACTGTACTTCTTTGGCAAGCCCCCTAAGATTCAATGCCTCGGGAGTAAATAATGATAATAGGATAAATGATGAAATAAACAATACTGAAAACAATAAAATCCGTAGGACTTTCAAAAGCAGCCTGAGATCGTGACCTACAGCGTGTAGGTTCAGAATGGAAATATGAGTCTGCCCCCTCTGAAAGTCAGATTTGCTTCTCCCCTACCCCTTGAGAGCAGGTTGTTTTGCTCCAGGGTGGAACTGGGGGGGGGCTGCTGCCAGGCCCTGGGGCACTCATGGGCTTTAATGGCCCTGCCCAGCCTCCCCAGGACCACATTCCAGCCCAGTCTGCCCTGCTCCTTGGCTGGGGTGGTGGGACAGCCCTGGCTGCCAGGCCCTGCCCTGCCGTGCCCTGCCGTCCCATAGCCCCTGGCCCCCAGGGCACCTCCGGCCACGCTGAACCCCGAGAGGGGGGCAGAATGTGTACCGTCACTGGCTGAGGGGTGACGGCAGCGAGGGAGCAGCGCTCCACTCTGAACTTTAATCCAAGCTCATGTGACCGTACAGACGTACGTAGCCTGTTTCACTTCATTTGGCCCCTAATGAAGGAAACGGTGGTTTTCCTGGTGACGGCAATGGAAGCTGAACGGGCTGCTCAAAGGTCTGCTCCTCCGGCGTAACTGATTTTAACCAGGCTGGTATGCAACAAAAGGAGAAGACCAAAGGAAACAGGAATCGGCTAAAAACAAAAGACAGTGGGGAAAAAAAACAAACAAAAAGAAGTGTGTAGGTTATAGAACAAAAAGAAGAGCTCCAGGAAAGGAAAATTACTGCATAGCCATGGACTAATTTGGGGTGCTGTTGCTTGTTCCTTGGATGCAGTGCAAAACCTTCATTAAGGAGCTATGTACTTCCACTCTACCAGCAGGAAAGGACCAAAGCATGAGAGCACTAAATGAGAAACAAGGCAGGGGGATCAAAATAAAGAAAAAAGAGGCAAAGTCTGAGCAGGGGATACTAAACTAGGTTATGCTAGTCAACTTTAATCCAGAGAAACTGGGATTATGCACCTTTCAAAAGTGAAGGGACCTCTCCCTTCTACCCAGCTAAGAACTCGTGAATATAGAGACAAAAACCAAACAAGTTACTTCATCAGCAGCAAGAGAATGGATAAAAGCTTAGCTCAACTTTCCTTTCTTTCAGTGAGAAATAATAAGGAATCTTTTCACCTGTTCCATGATTTCCAGTTCTAGAATTTAAAACTATCTTTGGGATTTAAAGTCCCAGTGAAATTCTCCTCAAGTTATTGAGGGAAGACAGACACAAAGTCTGGTCACATTAACCTTAAATCTTCAGGAAATAGGCTATAAACAAGGATGGAAGTAAGACTTAGAGAAAAGATGCACAAAGGGGCACCAAAAGAGCATCCAGCTTGGAGTCTACTGGGCACGCAGGCCTCGGTACGTAAGCTCAAATATTTAGGGAAAGGATGCAGTGGTGTTGCCCCAGAGTGCTCCTGGTTATCTATCAACTTGATGAAAGGGAATTAGATATAAGCATGAGAAAGCAGCACCATCGCTTGTAATTTCTATGATTTTTTCAGTCCTTGACTTCTTGAAACTACCAAGAAAGAAATTTGCTGGGAATGGTGTTTTTGTGAGGAAGACACTTAAGTCAGTTCAGTAATTTCTTCTCTCATTGACACAGAATCACAACAATTTTCTGCTCTTTCCTTCCCCTCATCTCATCTTTTTGCCACCCTTTCTTGCCTTTCCTTCTTCTTTATTATTGTTTCAGGTTGAATGTGAATTGGCAGTCATTTATATGTGATAACTATACTCTCAGTCTCTCAAGATAATTTTGTACACATTTTTTAATTGTTTTAATTTAGCTCAGCTAACTCCCCCCCACTTTTTATGCTATAAAATTGATTAGAGATTTCACTAGAGAATACAGAATGGCATTCTGATAGTACCTTAAAAATAGGAAAAAATATTCTAGGCTTCTTTTGCAAGCTTGCATAACATTTAAATGCACATTTGATACTGTCTTTGTTCACAGAGAGTGTTTCAAATTGCTGAGGTTTATAACTTTTCTTCATAGGAGGATGTTTGATTAGTCAATAAAATTTTAGAAAAGCTTAAATTTCTAGAAGATATAAAAGCCATTCAACTCCTCCTCTTATATTGCTGCAGCTGAATTTATTCTTGCATACAAGGCATCCTAAATCTGCCTAAGTAGACTCTTTGGGTACTTACACAGTATGTGTATTTGTTGCCCTTGAGAAGAACACCAGGATATGGTAAATCATTGGACGTGTGTACAATTCAAGTTTAGTCAAGGATCAGTCAACTTGTAATTACTCTTCATATTTTAAAATACAGATGTGTCTATTAAAATAAATGCAGACACTGGCCTTAATTATGATTTTGTACTGCTTTACTTCACCTGTATTTTTGAGTAGTATAATTAGTACAAGGATTTTCTCTTCTTTCTTTGTACCCAGTGGCTATAATATTTTATAAATATCCCTGAACAAATGTACAGTTTAGCCCCACCAGTGTGGAGAAATCGCAGAATTCATTGCTAAACAGCTCATTTTGATTTAGCACCTGCTTAAGCGTAAGCATGTATTTGGTCCTACTGACTTAAGCAGGTTTTGTCAGGTTTTGTCTTTTCACTGCACTGAGATTAATTAACATGCATGTTTAAGCATTTTGCTTAGTTTGCTTAGGTTTCCTGCAGGACGTGTGACCGGGTAACTACT
>NW_009214510.1:18820-22315 GCF_000690835.1 Fulmarus glacialis
CTACAGTTCATGGACTCAGAGCCAGGGACAGCAGAGGGGAGGCATCGGTGCATTCATCTGAAGGAGCCTTGGTGGTAACCAAGCATGTTGGCACAGATGTCCAGACTTCCACTAGAAACTTCTGAGGTTGCCAGGTGAAACCCTGAAAAGCTGAAAGAGCTGGAAACCACTAAGTTATTTCACATGTAATCACATTTGTTATTACATTATGCACCGCACCATTCCCATGCTGGAAAAAATAGGGGTTAGACAGTCAGGAACTAGGTTATCACATGGAATGTGTCAAATGAGTGTCACTAATTGGTAGGCTACTAGAAAATTAAGCCATAAAACTGCAGTGGACATTGAGGCTTTTGCTCTGCTATTGTATGTAGCTTTCAAAATATACTTGGAAAAGCTATAACCTATTATTCTGTCAAGCAACTTGCACAAGAAAAGGGGTTTTACCGTTTCAGCAACATAGCAAGCAGTATCCATCTTAGAGAAATTTGTAAACTGTCAAGATTTTTATAAAATAATATGTTTCAAGCTCATCTTCACCAAGATTAAAATGAAATCTGTTATAAAGTATAATAAACATACGACAGAACTATTAACTTTGTGTGTTGAGAGTTGTTGCTGGTAAATCAATATGGATGCTAGGGCACCAGGCACTTTAAAAATCGATATAATAAATAAATAAATATAAGAGTTGAATTACAGTTTAACACTGTGTGTACAGAGATGTGATTCATCTTGACGCAAATAATACATGCTGGATAATCAACAGAGATGACGTTCTTTAAAGCACTGGAGAAAGTCTACGGTCAAAGGACTGGACTGGAAGTCAAAAATTATTTCCACGCCTGCTGACTGACTGGTCTAATGGCAGGTTTAACCTTCTGATGACTCAATTTTTGTATTTGTGAGATTAGGACAATAGAAAGTATTTTGAGACTCTCTGCTATGCAAAATGTTATTAAAATTAATTATGGCTAGAAGGGGTGCATTTCCCATTTGTAGTCACATTTATGCACCGAGTTCTTCTGAAGCAATTACTGAATTACTGGGTTTGGAAAGCAGCCAGGAGAACTGCACCTGGGAAGTTAAAACTGGTTCTGAGCCTGATGTTGCTCTTTCCTTTGGATTTTTTTTTTTTTTTTGAAGAGCTTATAAAGCATCTAGCACTGACCTAAAGGCAAGGTGAAAAATGTAGGAATAAATGAAATGGCACAACCTGGTTTCTGATTAGCAGAAGAAGAAGAGAATGGCAGAACAGTGAGGATAAGCAGGTCAGACAGGCTGTATGTCGGTACCCAGACCGCCTGGTAGAGCACAGGCCTGCGAGAGAACTAAAGCACCCTGTTTTCTTCAATTCCATGTTGTGTACATCTGTGGTCAGCCTTAGGATGACTTTAATTTAGTATGGTGTACCTACAAAACAGGCATTAAGAGAAAACACATTCTCTTTACACCTGAGCCCTTACTTCATGTAACATCAGATCTTTCTAAGAACAAGTCTACAGCTGACCTGAATACTTTGTAGCTTGTGAGGAACCCACTAAGAGTTCTTATTAATAAATTTCACAGTTTGTAGAGTACAGGTGTCAGGAGGCAGGAAAAGAAAAAGGAAAATAAATTTTTCAAAAAGGAAAAAAAAAAATATTCTTGGAAACTTGAGAAAGAGTCCCAGTCTTCAGAAGATGTTTTCTGGGGTTTGATTTGAACAAAGCAAATATTTGCAGGAAACAAAAGGTAAAAAGGAAAGGAAACAGGGTGAGTAGCAAGCTATAACTTTTATTGAACTGTTTTAAAAGAGGAATTAAGAATTCCCAATGCACCATGAGGATAAGCAAAAAGGACGTGTCTTTATACCATGACCAGAAAGATGAAGGTGCTACTGCCTAAGCGTTCTTGGTTCTTTCGCCTGTTTGATAAATATTTAGTAGGCAGAAGTTCAGTTCCCTTAATTCCCAAACAATCAAAGCACCATGACTGCTCCAACTTCTCCCCTTTTCACAGCCAATTTCTGGAAATTTAGTCAGACTTGGGTAAGTTAGCAAGGCTTCTCAGAGTTAACTGAAAGCTTCTGGTAGGAGTGTTATGTTCAGCATTAGCAAGAATGAATCTCCGTTTAGACCCGTTCTTGTTGAAATTAACATACGGAAGCTGGAGCATTCAACCTTTGATATTTTATTTCAACAAAAATGTCACTTTGCCCTTAATCCATAAATAAGTCTTAATTTATCATCTACCAAACTGCCTAAGCAGAAGCAGAGGGCACCATGTATCACATGCTTGGTCAGATAGAGTGATATCATGCCAGTATAGTAAAACTAACTTATAGGACTGAACAATGTATAAAGGTGAGTGTGTTTAAAGTAATCTTTTTTTTTTTTCAAATAAAAAAAAACAGTTTAACTTTCAAAATATCCTTACATTTAAAGAAGAAAAAGTGCAGTGGGCTAATGGAAGAAATGGGTAGGTCCAATCAGGTGAGATGGAGAAAGATGATTTTAAGAAAGTGGTGAGTTGGTGTATATGAAAGACAGATGCAAAATCACAGGAAAGAGGGTTATAAAACTTGAAACAGTTTTTTTTTAGGGAACAGATTTGAACAAAGGAAAGCCAAAAGTGTATTACCACTAGAAATGTACTCAAGATATAACATTTAGATCTGGAAATTTTATGACATTTGAAATTTGATTCAGATCCCTATATTCTTACCCTTTTAATCCTCACTTTTGGAGAGGAATGCGTATGAAACTAATGAGAACTAAACCTGTAGAACTAACTGTTTCCCTCATGGCATTGTTCATTTTGAGCGTAAATTATGCCCCTATCCTCTGACCTGGGTCTATTTAGAGTAACAAGAGACCGGCCAGGATTCTGTTAGCATAGTTCTCGCGTTTTAGGCTAACCTAATAAACTTGCTATGTAACAGAGGAACTTCTTGAGTTTTCAGTGTTTCCGACATGGGAAGATCAAAATGTGATGGGAGGCAGGTACCTGTAGGAGTATTATGGGTAGCATCACAGTATTTCTAAAAAAACCAAGATAATTTGTTCCACTTTTTTTTCGTGATTGGTAAAATGCTGTGGTGTAGTCAGGGCTTTTTTTTTTTTCTGAAAGTAACTCAACTGCCCCATAAAACTTCAAGGCGGCTGTGTTTTCAGCAGAAGACAGGAAAGAGAAAAAAAAAGAACGTAAGTTTTCTGTACTGCTCGTGAAAAAGATAATCTTTACGGAGATGTTTAAATCAGGGCGGGCACGTAGCGTGTTACTTCCCCAGTGCCCTAAGGGGCCACAAACGGTATCAAACTACAACTGTTTGAAACTGGAAGGTGGTTAGCAGGTATACACCCTGCAGGGGAACGGGGGAAACAAAAGCGGGGGGAGTGTTACGAAGGCTGGCACGGAAATTAAAGACAAAAAATTAACCGCAGCAGATAACTCAAAGCCTGATTAAATCAGTCATTTGCCCGGTGATTGACTGGGCGGCGCCGCGGCAGCTGC
>NW_009214511.1:0-24776 GCF_000690835.1 Fulmarus glacialis
GCAAAGTAAAAAGTCATGGAACTCTCTTAAGAGAGTTGATACATTTGCTCTTTGGGGATTTGATCCTAATTCATTTAAGGCCTTGAGTTCTTTGCAAGTATTAGTCTTCAATGGCATATATTCTTTACTGCTATAATTGATTTGCATGGAAATGCAAAAAAAGATTAAGGTTCAACACAAATAGCAAAATGTTAGACCCAATGTGCTCAGTAACTAGATTTTTTTAGGTTCTGCTGGTTGTACTTATCTTTGGGTTGTTTGGATCTGATGGTCAGCCATGCAGAACAGCAACACAGTCATTGCCATGAAGTAAGGTACTGCTAACGGCCTTTCAGGCTCATAGATCTTATCAGAGAATATGGTGTGCAGTCTTCTCTTGGAGTAGATTGCAGTCGGTAATTTCTTCACGTGATTACAAGATTGCAAGATAGATTTTTAAGAAAGAGTGAAGATGAATTTATCTTGAATATATCTTTTTATCAAACCAAATGGGGTATAGAAATAAATCATTTTAATAATAAAAACATTGTTTAGGTTTGTTGTGATTTAACCCCAGCCAGCAACTAAGCACCACACGGCCGCTCGCTCACTCCTCCCCCCAGTGGGATGGGGGAGAGAATCAGAACAGTAAAAGTGAGAACACTTATGGATTGAGACAAGAACAGTTTAATAATTGAAATGAAATATAATAATAATAATAAAAAGAAGAAGAAGAAGTAATAAAAAGGAAAATAACAAAAAGAGAGAGTAGTAAAACCCAAGAAAGACAAATGATGCAAATACCCCTGGCGCCCAGCCAGTCCTCGAGCAGCAGGCCCCCGGCCAGCTTTCCCCTCGTTTATATACTGAGCATGGCATCGTATGGTGTGGAGTATCCCTTTGGCCAGTTTGGGTTAGCTGTCCTGGCTGTGCCACCTCCCAGCTTCTTGTGCATCTTGTGCCTCTTGTGCCTTCTCTGTCGGTAGAGCATGAGAAGCTGAAAAGGCCTTGACTCCGTGTAAGCACTGCTTGGCAACAACTAAAACATCAGTGTGTTCTCAACATTATTCTCATACTAAATCCAAAACACAGCACTGTCCCAGCTGCTAGGAGAAAAATTAACTCTATCCCAGCTGAAACCAGGACAAGGTTGTTAGTGTCAGGGATTTGTTTTTAAAATGCATTGTTTTATTAAAGCTAAAGGAATATTCTTATGTTAACTCTGTTTTAGGCATCCATTTCTCTCGCTCCTGTGAACATTTTCAAGGCAGGTGCAGATGAAGAAAAGGCAGAAACAGCTCGATTGGTAAGTTTTATTCTCTAAGAAACTGGTGATACTTGGGGTAATTAAACTTTGTCTTTTCTACTGTTAAATGTATTTTCAGTTTATGGTGATGTGGAACTTCCTCCGTCTCTTACTGGTTTTTCTTGTTGCATGTCTGAACAGAAGGTAGGAGGAGTGTTGTTTATACTAACGATTAGAGAAACTCCTCATAATTGTTCAAAACCAAAGTAACTCTGTAACTTAGCTCAGAAGATTGGTGTTCATTGGGAGGCATTTCTTTTGGCCGTGAGACAGGCTTTTATGGTTTCTGTGAGAATTAAGTATATTTGATCTGGTTATCAAAATGTAGCCGTTAAGAAACTTGGATCCAGACTCTGCTGAAAGAAGTGTGGCTGTGGAAGGGCTGGGTTAAGAAGTCCTCTTGGAAGTTATGGGCTAGCGTATAATTCTTGTATTAAAGTAGAAATAAATAATTCTCTAAGGTCTATTTGCTTTCATTTCAGTCATCCTTTGTTGGTGCCATTGCTATTGGTGACCTGGTCAAGAGCACTCTGGGGCCTAAAGGCATGGTAAGACAGCTGCAAGTTCTCAGTGGTCATACCTGTTAATTTAGTTTTAATAGTTACAGTACGTTTTCAAGCAGTATTCTGAATCTTGCATCTTATAGGACAAGATTCTTTTAAGTACTGGGAGAGATAGCACGGTAACAGTGACTAATGATGGTGCTACCATCCTGAAAGCTATTGGAGTTGACAACCCAGCTGCCAAGGTCTTGGTTGGTGAGTTTTTAACAGCTTGTTGTTGCAGTACTTGGCATTGCTTCATTTGTAACTTTATTATGTAGTTTTTATTTGTTCTTAGAAAAGTATTCTTCAAATAATGTGCAAAACTGAAGGGAGGGAGAGCAGAATTCCTGAAGTAAGGAGGCCAAGGTGTTGCAAGAGTTGTGGAACTCTGCAAAAGTAAAATTGAGGTTATGCTGCTCTTGCAAAACTGTTCTGGTGTCTCCTTGTTTTCCCTCAACCCTGGTTTGTCCCAGGAGTCAGAAGGGACAAAAGACAGCTGTGTGCCCCTCCTTTTTCACCGGGAAAATTCGGAACAGAAATCTGCTGGGGTACAGAGGTTCTCTCTGGTTCTCCCTGATTTAAATCTTTTTTTGTCACTTAATCAACGTTGTACTCTGGACGGCTTTTACCTTTGTGATCAACTGTCTTAGTGTGCAGATGGTCAGTTCTAGTGACAAGCAGAACCCTGAACAATTTGGTGTCAAGATTCTTAATGATTTCGTGTTTGCTGGGTCCTCGTTTATCAGCAGTTCATGTGGCATACTTGGTTATTATACTCTCTGGTCCTGTATGCATACCTTAGAGCTTCTATCCGGCCCTACTTCCTTTTGATGACCATCTTTAGGAATAGGGAGAGAGGGGAGTAGCTCTTGACCATTGCCAGGCTGGAACTGGTATCTAGGTTGCAAATAAAGAGCAGGAATTTGAAGGATGCTGAATTTGATTTGCATCTCAGGTTTTTCTGTGACTTACTGTCCTGGTTCCGGCTGGGACAGAGTTAACTTTCTTCCCAGTAGCTTGGGGGGTGTGCTGTGTTTTGGGTTTGGTATGAAAGGAGCGTTGATGGCCCATTGATGCTTTGGCTGTTGCTGGGTGGTGCTTGCACCGGGGTGGGGGGAGCACAGCCGGGGTGGTGGACCCAGCTGGCCAATGGGGTATTCTATACCATGTAACATCATGCTCAGTATAAAAACCAGGTGTGTGGGGGGGCTTGCCCCCCGTTTGTGCGATGCGGTTGGTGAGCAGTTGCATTGTGCATTGCCTGCTTTGTATATTCTGTTATTGTTGTTGTTCTCATTGTTACTGTTACTATTCTACTTTGTTTTATTTCGATTATTAAACTGTTTTTATCTCAACCCGGGAGTTTTCCTACTTGTGCCCTCCCAATTCTGTCCCACATCCCACCGGAGGCGGGGGGGTGGGCGAGCGGCTGCGTGGGGTTTATTTGCCGGCTGGGGTTAAACCACGACACTTACAGAGTGACCTCTTTAAACTATCGAAGAGTTAAGATTCTTTTTTCTTCTCCAAACTAATGTGAGCGAAAAGTAATTGTATGTGAAGCTGGTACTGGTGAGCATGGTATTTTGAATCAAAACATCAATACAGTGTTTTCCTTCTTTAGATATGTCAAAGGTTCAAGATGATGAAGTTGGTGATGGAACTACATCTGTCACAGTGTTGGCAGCTGAATTACTGAGGGTAATGTATTACGGTTTTTGTGTTTCTATTTGGCAGTGTACTCCTGTGATATCAATAGGCGGTGTATTATTTGATGTTTATAGAGGGGGCTCCCAAAGTATAGGAATACCTTGCTCCGTTGCAATTGGTAGGAAAAAAACCCCTTACATATCACGTCATCATTTTATTTTTTTTTTTTTAAATTTTAGACTGTATTACTTATTTTATTATTTATATATTCACAAGTATTTTAATTTGGTACATTTTAGAAAATTATTTCTTCTGATTTCATTATGCAAGTGAAACAGAGAAGCGTCACTCTCATAGGTCTCTTCCTGGATGTTGCACTGGGCAGCATGCAGCACTGCTTAGTTGCGAGGCTCAATCCTCTGAAATCCTTTTCCATAACATTAATGAAAAAAAAAAAGGCATGTTAAATTCTGTTCTTGTGTGCACAAGACCTGAATTCATACTGTTCCTTTAAACTCTGCATGGCTTTTATGTTTATATAAAAGTTTACACTGCCAAACTAAATCTGAATAACTGTGAAAGAGGTGAAGTGAGGAATTCTTGTTAGCAGAGCTGTGCCAGTAAATCTAATCATCTCAGATCCAGGAACTGTGATCAAGAGCATCTGAGAAATGATCCATCAGCTTGCCAAGTTCCTCACGAAAAGGGAGTTTGAAGTTGTATTTTTTTCCAACTACACTTTTAAGTTGCAGCTATAAATGAACAGGAAACTGATCTCAAACATGAAGTGAAAGATTGCTATTTTGAAGTATATGTCTGATTGCTATTCATATTGGAGTTAGGATTTTTTTTTCATTAATCAAAATTTCTTGATGATATTCCAAGGGCAGATCCATTTGCCTAGATTGGAAAAAACCTGCCAATAGGGTGACTTTAATTTCATTGTTATAGCTCTCTGGCTTTTACTGCTATTCAGAATTTTCTGATTACTTGGAAGTGTTTTTCCTAGTTAGTATAAATGTACCTTGGGGGAAAAAGCTAATTATTAATTTCATTTAAATAGGAGGCAGAATTACTGATTTCAAAGAAGATTCATCCTCAGACCATCATTGCAGGCTGGAGAGCAGCCACAAAAGCTTCAAGAGAGGCACTTTCGAAAGCGGCAGTGGATCATGGGTTAGTAATGTATAATTGCTGTAACTTTATAAACCAATCAAGATTAAAACATCAGTGAGAATTACTGAGAAATTCTTTGCTCTCTTTTAAGTAGTGTAAAGGCTGAATTCATTAATTTTAACAGTAAAAAAAAAAAAAAGACTGCTTTCTTTTTTAGATGAACTACAGAAGCTTTATGAAATTATTTAAAATGACTTATGATGTGCAGAAACAAAATACAAGCAATAATTTGCTCCCTAGAACAAAAATCTGAGCTGTTATTTCAGATTTCGTACTCTGATTCTAAATGTGACTATTTTCTTTACCCGACACTTTGAGAGCACAGACTTTCTAAAGCTGAATGCAAAAGTTCCCCTAATTGAACTTGTATTTCAAATAGAAGGTTGTGTTTTGGGACATTGGAGGGATTCTGTGTAGCATTCCTCAAAACGGAATATGGTACACATAGATGCAGGATAGAAGAAGCAGGGATAGACTCAGAGTGGTAGGTTGACGGTAGTTAAGGCTTTCAAACTTTGCACTTTAACTGTACTGACTTTATTTTAGTGATGATGAAGTGAAGTTCCGTGAAGACTTGATGAACATTGCTGGAACGACTCTTTCGTCAAAATTACTTACTCATCATAAAGATCACTTTGTCAAGCTAGCTGTAGAAGCTGTTCTTAGGTTGAAAGGTTCTGGTAATTTGGAGGCTATCCACGTCATTAAGAAACTTGGTGGAAGTTTGGCTGATTCCTACTTAGATGAAGGTAAGTCTTTGTATGTTGGCTGTAAGTGCGCTTAAGAAATGAAGCTGTTAAAAATTACACATCTCTATACAAATTTGTTCTAAGAAACATTGCTATGTTATTATTGAATAATAAATATGAGGGGGTTTTGTAATAATTTAAATGAATTGTTCTCCTTTTTTAATTTGAAGTCTTACAAGACGTTTCTGTTACTACAGGCTTTTTACTTGACAAGAAGATTGGTGTAAATCAGCCAAAAAGAATTGAAAATGCAAAGATTCTTATTGCAAATACTGGTATGGATACAGACAAGATTAAGGTATGTTACAGAACTACTGCTGTAAAAACATTGTTTTTGTAAATGGAATTAATTTTTAGATTGAACTCTGTTTTCTTCGATTTAGATTTTTGGCTCTCGTGTTAGAGTGGATTCTACAGCAAAAGTTGCAGAAATAGAACAGGCAGAAAAAGAGAAAATGAAGGAGAAGGTAGAGCGTATTCTTAAGCATGGAATAAACTGCTTTATTAACAGGTATGTGTTTTCTTGGAAAAAGGGGAGAGGTACAAAGTACCAAGATTTTAATATTGTATGAGTGTGAAGAATATTATTTATGCCTGTATCTGTAAAATTGGGTGATCTTGCCTAATGCTTAATTGATTCACCTCACTGAGGGTGATGTTATTTTCTGTGCTTCACCTCGTGCACCATGGCCCCTCTTTTTTTTTTTTTTTTTTTTGCTTTAAAGAGGAAGAACTGATGTTATTTAATCAGGGATCCATGTTTAAGTCCAGTTTGAGTGATGTCACTATGCTTTTGTACTAACAGATTTATTTAGTTACGAATACCAGCAGCATTGTCCACATCCATATTCCCCCTTTTGGGGGGAAATTGGTGCTGAAAGAGTTTGTGCTGCTGAATGCATTTAGTTCAGATTGAACCAGCTATGTTTTATCCTGCATTAAAATGCTGGTGCTGGAGTACTGTTCCAAATTCAAGAGTGTTTCGGAGGCCTCTCTGCTCCCTGCCATGAGCCTTTTATACACATCTTTGAAAGTATGAAAGATAACCATTTTCATGTGATGATTCATTCAGCTCATAACAAATACGATGAAACGGTATTTTTCTTAGCAGTGAACTTCTCTTTTTAACTGTCACAGTGCAAAAAAAGCATTCAGTTATTTAGCGATACAAGAAATGCTTCTGCCCTTCAGTAATTCTCATTTGGGTGCAACTGCCATACGTACAAGCAGCTTGACACCTGGTGTTTTAGCTTATCGTGTGGTCTACTAGGAAGCTGATTAGCTAGTACTACACCAAAGGATGGGAGTTGTAAGAGCAGCAGTGTTTTCCACAATAGCAAAGATTTACTCTTTCAGGACATAGTGCATCTTATAGCTCACCTTCAAAATTTTTGTTAAACATCTGTAAGAACCACTGACAGACTGATGAATCTCGTAGTCTCTCCATCTATGTCATGTTTCACATACATTGTGTGCAAGTGTAGGCAAAATGAGTATTCCGTCCAGTGGTACAAATACAAAGACTCCTCGAGTCAGGAGTCCTGCTGGCAAACTGGTGGAAGAATCCTTTGAGGTATGAAAAAAAAATCCTTAACCCCATCGCTGTTATCCAGTGTGCTTGTAACACAGGTAGTTGCCCTAAGGAAGCTCAGGTAGCAGTCAGTCACAGTAGCCAGGCTAGTGGTATTCCAGTTAGATTGACTCTTGACATTCAGATTTATTCCCTGACAAAATTTACTTCTGCTTATGGGCATACTGTAGATCTACTTCACATCTGATACCATAAATGTCAGCCAGTTAAATACCTCTGAGGAGATGCTTGACAAAAGTCAAGGCTATTTGGAAGAATCTTCTCTGCGCATACACAGCAGCGCCAATTGTCTCTTTTGAAGATAGATTAGAAACATCTTTTTTGACAGAGATGGCATCTCCAAAAAAAATACAATGCTCAGGCTCTAATGTGGAAGGGAAAAATAATTTGGCATAGCACCGCTGAATGGTCGTTGACCATTCAGCTTTAAATGACTACTTAATTCTAGAGAGAGTGGGATACATGCTAATAAGGGAGCATATACTCCTCTCTGTGGTCTGCTATTTGTATATGTTACAAGACTGGCCATTTATTGTTCCCTTAGAGTTGTCTACTGTTTGGATTTTGTATTGGTGAAGGAATTAAAGACATTACTTCACATGTTATTCTAGTGCACTCTGCTAGAATAGGCAGTTAAGTGCCCAACAGGTACTTAGGATCAAAAGACTTAGAATTTAAAGCTTGTGGGCCCCTGTGCATTGATAGTGTGTCTTCAGGGGAAGGGTATTTCAAAGAGCTATAATACTCAGAAATTTTTTTTTTTTTTGTTTAGCTTTTTACGTTTTCCTGTCACTGCATTTGCTTCTGTGTGTTGTAACATTCGGTGTGTGGCAGATGCCTTGTATATTGACTGCTTTTGTAGCTTTCAGAAATCTGTCTGTGTCCATGCTACTGAGAATCAGGTATCCTTTGTTAGTCTGGTGTTTAAAAGGTTTGTTCCAATTTGTAATGAGAAGATGTGCCTGTGTTTTAATTGCAGGCAGTTGATCTACAACTACCCTGAACAGCTCTTTGGAGCTGCTGGCGTCATGGCTATTGAACACGCAGACTTTGCTGGTGTAGAACGTCTGGCTCTTGTTACAGGTACACAGAGTACCTGGTCATATGAAATTTGGAGGGTCGCATTATTTGTTTGATCTTTAGTAAATGTTAATGCTTGATCACCTCGTTTTTACTTTTTACTGTTAAGCAGATCTGTGAATGTGAAAAGTATTCCAAATAAGCTTTATTTTACAGTACTTAAATATAAACGTATATGGAGGACCCTATGAAATTGGCCATAAGAAACTTTGAAGTTACTTTGTTGATTTATCAACTGCTATATAACTGTCGGTATTTTTTCAGAAGCAGGTAACTCAGTTTCTTTAGTATGTTATACTTCACATGTAAAATGTCTGTTTTGATTCTGAATCCTCCCTGCATAATGATTTAAACATACGGGTTTTTTTCTCTAGTAACTGCGAATAAAGGATCATAATGCTGACTCTGGAATATAATTTAGCCAGTTAGTGCCAGTTAGTAATTTTCTTTCATATTTAAAAAATATTTTTAGTTAAGTCCGTGCTTGATAAACTTTTGAAATGTTTGTTTTCTAGGGAAAAGATGAAACTTAGTGATAGAGTAAGATGATAAATCCACAATTAATTAATACCATCTTGTTATAAGTGGCTGTTGTTTGATTGTAGTAACAGAAAAGACTAGAGAGTCATTCTTTGTTAAAAATGTGGGCCTGAGTCATCATCTTGAGGTGGACCTCAAATGACACGAACAACCTGGATATTTTTAGTAGTGGTTAGTGTAAATGTGACTCTAGTGACTAATGAAAATGAAACTTCTGGAATGCTACAGATGATTCTCATTGCCTAAGTTAGAGGTAGTTAACTGGAACATCATAAAAAACTGAAAGTGATCAAGAGAACGGATAACTTGCTTTGCTGGGAGAAGGGAAAAGATACTGATTTGTTTAGCTTAGCAAAACTGAAGTAGCAATTGTGTGTAACTGTCTGTAGACACATTGACACAGGCAAACACTTGATCGAGAGGAACATTGCTTATGTTCTGGAACAAATTCAAAGCAAATTTTGTAGGCAGAGCAAGTGGACCATATCAGACCACACTGGATCAAATAGTATCACTGAAAAAAATGGACAAGCTTTTAGTAAGCACAAACTCTCTACTACAAATCTTGTCTTTCCTTGTACTGCTACAACTACAGCAACGCTGCAAGCTAATGTGGAATAACTGAGCACACATTGGGAGTGAATACATGTGAAGAGCAAAGTACTAAAGCAATATTCCATTCAGAGACATTTTGGTCTTAGTAGTACCCGTTTTGTTTATGATATGGGAGTTTACGAATGGTGCACTGTATCAGTGGTACAACATGGCATGAGACTCATGATTCAGCAGAGTGGTGGTCAGTGGTTCTTAGCCATCGTCAGGCAGGCAAAATGAACGCTGGCACAAGCTCAAGTTTAAAAACATAATGAACTTGATTTAGTATTTTTTAAATACTTCGTCAGTAAATATTACTAAAACTTTAAACAGATTGACATTTTAATACTGGCAAATATCAACATTTAGTCTCTAATCCAGACAGAACTCAAAAGCATTACAGCTATTTTAGTTCTTGTGATGTGAAACAAAATATTGGTGTTTTAAGGACTTGTCATCATGAGTAGAAGGTTTCTGGTGCCATATGCTGACATTGGAAAAATTTGGCATATCAGTATTGTTAATTTCAATTTATTTTTGGGCAATTAGTAAGATGTTTTTTTTTTTTTTCATATATTTTTTTTTTCCCCTGTTGGTTAGACCTTGCCTGAATGGATGCTTTTATCATGAGCTCTTTGACTGTTGTATGATGTTACATTTGTAGGTGGTGAAATTGCATCAACTTTTGATCACCCTGAGCTAGTAAAACTAGGAAGCTGCAAGCTTATTGAAGAAGTCATGATTGGAGAAGATAAACTCATTCATTTCTCTGGAGTGGCAATGGGTAAATGTTTTACCACTAATGGCATGTTGTAACGTTTGTGTTAACCCTCTGCTAACACTGTTCAGTTACTAGGATGGCATAGGAATTTTGTAATGATTCATGTAACCATTTTT
The DNA here is from genome assembly GCF_000690835.1 of Fulmarus glacialis. Classification (NCBI taxonomy): domain Eukaryota; kingdom Metazoa; phylum Chordata; class Aves; order Procellariiformes; family Procellariidae; genus Fulmarus; species Fulmarus glacialis. The sequence goes on from NW_009214511.1 coordinate 10,105, forward strand.
ATTAAAGCCTTGCTCTTCAATAAAAATACTGCAAAGATGTATTTTCATGGTTGAAATTGTTCATCTACATAACATTAAACATATGCATAAATGTTTGTAAGGACAGGAGCCAAAATTTCTGCTTTGGAAGATTAAATTGACAAGAAAAATAGCAACCTGTCATACTTCAAGAACTTGAGAGCTTGTTCTGTAAATGCCAATACTGTAAGTTTCCGAGGGGTTGTTTTGAGATAACACTAATTTTCTGTTAAATTAAATAAGGTGTTGTGGAACAGTTAATTGATGAAAGCAATAGCATAGTGTACATCATTTCATTCTACCTGTGAAATGTCAACGTGCTTTCTTTTTGCCCCAAAATTGATCTATGTAAAACTTGACTGCAGTGATAGCAAAACCATTACAAATGCTTTGCGATAGCCTCTTTTTGTGTCTTTGGTTTATTTTTTTGATCTTTTCACATTTGCACTTTTTAGGTGAAGCTTGCACCATAGTTTTGCGTGGAGCAACACAGCAGATTCTAGATGAAGCAGAGAGGTCTTTGCATGATGCTCTCTGTGTTCTTGCCCAGACTGTGAAGGACACTAGAACTGTGTACGGTGGAGGTGAATATTAGATTCTTTGTGCTTTGTACATGATACACATTTCGTATTACTGTTCAAGTCAGTTATAAAACATCTGTGTGTCTTCAATGAATAGGTTGTTCAGAGATGCTGATGGCTAACGCTGTTGCAGAACTTGCCAGAAGAACACCTGGCAAAGAGTCTGTTGCAATGGAGTCCTTTGCTAAGGCTTTACGAATGGTAAGCTTGTTTAATCAGATTGCTGGATTAATAGATGTAAAGTTTCACTAAGTTTACTAACTTCCGACATCAGATAGTTGCTTTTCTTTCAAAGTTTTGGTTTTCTAAAAGTAAAAAAGTGAAATTTAGCAACATATCTTGGAGGAAGAAAGGGGAAAATGTTACTGTTTTCTCTCTTAGAAAAAAAAGTATTAGTGTTTTAATAATTCTGCATGTTATAGAATGCTGAATGTTCATATGCTAGCCCTCTTCTAATTGGTTCTTGCTCCTCTTACCTGCAAGGTTAAAAGTGCAGCAGAAATAGCACACAAAAATCTTGGCTGATTCACTTGACGATTGATTTAGAAAAGAGCAACCCTTCTGTTCTGTTGATACTCTAGCGTTATTTGATTGTATTCGTGCTCTAGTATTGTCTAGAAGTCTCTAGACTTGCATTGGAGATTGCATCTCAGTAGGAAATAAGAATATCACAAGAAACATTTATAGAATATTATTGTGCTGACAGACTGTCAATTTGAGAAAAATTGCCTTCCTGTATATTAGGGAAAACCTTTCTTAAGAAATGAAAAAACATAGGAAAACATTTCTCCCAAGAAAATGAAATTAAAAAGCATGGTAAGACTTGGCATTACCTCTTCAGAAATAGTCTTTGTATCAGAAATAGTGTGGCCAGCAGGAGTAGGGAAGTGATCATCCCCCTGTACTCGGCACTGGTGAGTCCGCATCTCGAACACTGTGTTCAGTTTTGGGCCCCTCACTACAAGAAGGACTTTGAGGTGCTGGAGCGTGTCCAGAGAAGGGCAACGAAGCTGGTGAAGGGTCTAGAGAACAAGTCTTCTGAGGAGCGGCTGAGGGAACTGGGGCTGTTTAGCCTGGAGAAGAGGAGGCTGAGGGGAGACCTCATCGCGCTCTACAACTACCTGAAAGGAGGTTGTAGCGAGGTGGAGGTTGGTCTCTTCTGCCAAGTAACTAGCGATAGGACGAGAGGAAATGGCCTCAAGTTTCGCCAAGGGAGGTTTAGATTGGACATGAGGAAAAATGTTTTCACCGGAAGGGTTGTCAATGCTTGGAAGAGGCTGCCCAGGGAAGTGGTGGAGTCACCATCCACCTGAAGTATTTGAGAGACGAGTAGATGTGCTTAGGGACATGGTTTAGTGGTGGACTTGGCAGCGTTAGGTTAACAGTTGGACTCGATGATCTTAAAGGTCTTTTCCAACCTAAATGATTCTGTGATTCTGTCAGCACATGCAATTTACACTGCTGTCACTTAAGCAGTGAACAGAATGATCTGGTGGTTAATGCTTACCAGCAAGCTTACGTTCTTAAAATGAAACCATTTCTCCAGTTGTAGTCTGATATGATAACAAAGAGACAGATTTCTTTCTGTCCATGTAAAATGAAGTGACAAATCTGCTAATGAGCTTCTGTCCTCTCATCTACTGTCTTAACAAGGTCTTAAACAAAATCCTTCAAAAGGTGGTTGATTTCACCCCCCTGCCCCCAAACTTCTGATCACTGTAACAGATCATCTGCCTCGTTTTTGAAACTTCCTCTTCTTGAAACTTAATAGTAAACTAGTAATACCAAAGTGTTTTTCATGTTTACTAGGGATCAATCCCTGCATTAATTGAAAACAATCTGTGTTTATCCCCTTAGATCCCAACAATAATTGCTGATAATGCTGGCTATGACAGTGCAGATTTGGTTGCTCAGCTCAGAGCTGCTCACAGTGAAGGGAAGACTACTTACGGACTTGGTAAGGGGCTTCAGATTACTTTTGTTATTGGATTGGTGGTGGGAGGGGGATTAGGCTTATTAAACTTGGTCACATCTGTTTGTCACTGATGTATTCAGCTGGAAGAACTGAATACATTGATTTCTGTTTGCGTAGAGTGTAGGCATACAATGTTACATTCCTCTATCATTCTACCAGGCTTCTCACAATAGAGTGAAAAGCTTTGTTTTTGAAGGGGATGGTTTCCACCTGTAAAACCACTTTCCTTACTTACATTGAGTCTAGTTATATGAAGCTTAAAAAGAAAGGCACTGATTTAAAAAGAAACAAAGAACCAACACAGCCCAATCCCTTCCCCCCCATCTTAAAAAAAAAAGTTTTTGATAAGAATTCTGAGGTTGATATACTAAGGAAATAGTGCTGAGAGAACCGTTGGAATCTTGTCTCCTTTTCCCAGTGTATAAATTTTTCATCATTAATTTTTTTCATGTAATTGCAACATGTTAGGCTTAAATCAGGAGACTTGAAGTGAAAGACTTTATTTAATACTGACCTTATTATCAATATGGTTCATCTGAGCAGGTAAGTTACCATATAGTCAGCTTCTTGTAATTTCCTTTTAAAAAAAAAAAAAAGTTTTAAAAAACCCAACCCAAACAAACTTTTAATGTGTCTCTTCTTGTAGATATGAAAGAGGGTACCATTGGAGACATGGCAGTCTTGGGAGTAACAGAAAGTTTCCAAGTCAAGAGACAAGTTTTGCTGAGCGCAGCTGAAGCAGCAGAAATGATTCTTCGTGTAGATGACATTATTAAAGCAGCACCGAGGTATGATTAGAGTATCTACGTTGGTCAGTTAAAATGGTATAGAGTAATCTTCTACACAGAGTAACTGTGTAGAGAAGTCTTGTTCTAAAAAATATTTTATTTGACATGAAGACTGACATCTGACATGCTAACCTTCATGTTAGATGATTTTTTTGCATTAGCAGTATGAACAGGCCTTTAGAGCCATCAGTGCGCTTAAATTAGTATGCCTGAGCAATGCCTAGTTAATCTTGGGTCACCAGCAACTCATGTGCCATATATAGTACTAAAACATCTGCAAAAGTGGCTGACCAAAATGTAAGGGATCATGCTGCTTTTTTTTCTTTTGGGAAAAACTGTACTTAAATGAGCAGCTGCTTCTGAAGTGGAATCGGTAGTTAAAACAAAACCACATTTGTTAAAAAGTTTGTGAAGAAGTTCCACTTGTAAGCGGGCTTGCGTGGGATAAACCTGCTGCCAGGTAGTTTGCACTGTTTTGTGAATCACAGGTTTTGACTGCGGTCAAAGGTGGTGTATTAGCTTTGAGGTGATGCTGCCTTCTGTGCTGTGAGATAAAGCTAGCACTGAACTGAAATATCAACTGAAAATTAAAAAGAAGTGTGGGTGGGGAGGCTGGTGAACATCAGTGTCAGGGAGAATTTTCTGATTTTTTTCTTTCTCTCCCCAGAAAACGCGTACCAGACCATCGCCCATGTTAAATTTTCCGTAGTAGCTGAGGATACGTGGACCAGACCTCACCTAGTAATTTTTTTATGATCTAATTTTCATGAGGTTATGGAACAGAAGCTTGAGACGAGCATTTTGTAAGGTTATGGAATGGAAGCTTGAGATGAGCATCTCCATCAATGGCATGAAATCACTGTCTTCAGTTGGTTTTAACTTATTTCAGTTTATATGTGTTGTGGGGAAGATTCAAGTAAAACAGGGGTTTTATGCAACCCTATTCCTTCTGTTCCTCTCCAGGTTCCACTTCAAATACACAGAAATAAAAAAAAGAAATTCAATCCATCAAGGTTGTATTTGTCTTTGTGTAGAACCAAGAAGGGCAGTTTCATTAGAAAAGCAGCAGTGCACATCCTCAGTCCTCAGCTGCTTCGAGCGGTGACCAGGCATTCAGCGCTGAGGATAACCTCCCACGCCTTTGTAGCTTGCTGGTGGGGTTCACTTGGTGCATTTAATGTGAGCGGTTTATTCCAGTCCTGGCTGTGTAGGTTTTAAGTTGGGATCCTAGAAATAGGCTCTGAAGTTAAATGTTACCCTTTTCTAGTGATGCTGGAGTATTAGGCATTTTTTGATGATGAAAGAAAGAGAGAAAAAGCTGAAGAGGAACCTTGGTCAATGCCCAGAACTACAACTTAAGGGATTTTACAGTTTTTTACACCACAAATTTTATATAGGTAGGAGTTCTGCTGAGGGGCGTTGAGAGGAAGATGCAGTCTGGGAGAGATACCAGACCAAACGGTCTGTGTGTTTGACTATAAAGTGCTGGACTCGGGCTGACTTTACAAACACCTATTACTGTAATAGAGGACAGTTAGTGGAAAATGTGCCAGGCTGCATTGCATGCCCATTTTCTTTTCCCCCTTTCATGTCTATTGTGGCTTAACTTTATATGCTCTTTCCTATTCCGCTAGTTGCTGCAAAGGCAACGTGTTTCTTAATTGCACTAGTTTATGCTCAGGTCGTAAGGAAGCCTGTGATGCCTGCTGCAGTCTTCATGCAGATTCTTGACGACTGTAAGCAGAGACGAGCGGAGGTGCCCCGTCTGCGTGGGAGCCCGCTGAGAGGTGCCAGCTGGGCCTTGTGGCCCTTCTGGCCCTTGCAAGTGTAGTGCAGCGCCTCGGCGAACACCAGGGGAAGTCTGGAAATCAAGAAAGTATCTCTGCAAACATTTTTCTGCCTTAGGTTTCCTGAAATGAAGAGAGTGGTTACAGAACGCTCCTCCAAACTCTCAAAACAGGCTCTCCTCAGATCTCCAAAAGTGACAATACTGGGTAGAGTGTGCTGCGTTAAATACAAACCATTGATAAGCAGGTGAAAGCACCTTCTTCCCCACCCCCCACGTAAAAAAGTTCCATAGGAAATAAAACATTGAACTTGGATGTTAGAAAAGCCCCAAACTTTTGTCCTGTTTTTGTTTTGTAGGAAAAAATACTTTGTTGGAACAAGGTTAGATAAAGAATTTGGAACGAGAATTCAGTTAATTCCAAAGAAGGATTGTTTAATTCAGCAAGATGCTAGTACACTTTATTTCATTTAATGAATAGTAAGCACGCTACATGGGTGCCAGCCAGATCCAAATTCAGACTTCATTTAACAAGACAGCAAGTGCTAGCAGAGTCTATGTGTTTCCAGATAATTTTTCAAGCATGTAAATGACATTAAGCAGTCACGAACTGGCATTGAATCAAACCTTTTCTGGGAAGTCAGCTGCCGCTTCTGCAGGCTGCGCTGGGGAGACAGTTCCACTGATGAGTGAGGCAGAGGGAAGCGGCTGTTCTGCGCCACCAAGGGCTCCCCACCCTTTTAAGAAAAGCTGTCTTTTACCAAACTCAGTGATCCGTGCTATGCAGTCAAAAGCAAAAAACGTCATTTTGAGCCAGATTTCTTTTCTGTGTTACACTATTAAAGCAAAACATACTTAAAAAGAGTTCAGTGTGTTTCCAAGGGAATCCGAACCGGTCCGAGTTGCAAGCTGGAGAAAAACCCAGCTGAAGTCAACTGAGGAAAAGTTTGCCTCAGCTTCTGTGCAAGCCTGTAGTGGCAGGCTCCCAGCCCTGGCTTTTATTCATGCAAGTTTACCTTCGCAGCTCTCGTGGGTTTTCCGTTGTAGTCAGGCTTTGATTTTCTTCTTTGCTACTGCATGAAAACTCAGCATGTACAGCTGCCCTTACAGGCAGCGTTGTGAGTAGCATAAAAACTAGCAGCAAAGCCTCTAGCTTTCCTCACCACCATTTAAAATGCTGCTTGGCAATAACAGAACAAGAGTGGTCGCACATTTTCCAGGAAGAAGGCGGCAGTGGTAAGAGCATGCGCTGGTACGTACACGCTGTTTCCTTGATAGCGCAGCCAGGGCTCCACTACTGCTTCCCACGCAGCAGGCAGAGAAACCTTCAAGCTGTTGCTGTCGCTGCGTTTCAGGTAAGTCATTTGAGACAAATGCTGTGGGTTACTTCAGAGCTGTGACTCCCAGCAGCGATCACCTTGAACAGTGGCTTCCAGCTGAGCTCGGACACCGCAGCAAGGTGGAAGGGCGAAGAGTGAGCCCATGGGCTTCCCACGGGTGAAGAGCAGCGAGTCCATACGTGCTCTGTACAATCCACCCATGGAAAACATCTAAACCGTGTCTTCATCTCTACTGCGAACTCTGAGTGGTCCCTGCGTGGGAGGAGGGGGAAAGGGAGGAAGTCTTTGCTCTAGGGAGAGTGCTGGGTGCTGTGCAAAAGGGGGTGTCTGCGCAAAGGAGAGTTTTGCTGTCACCTGGGTCCAAACAGGTGCACCTACTCCTGAAGACGAGCCGGGGGGATGGTGCTCTCTGGACACCAGCAAGCGAGGGAGAGGTAGAGGTTGGGTGGCGTTGTGAGTGCACTGTGCCTTTGCCGGCATGGGCGGCTGAGCGTCAGCAGGGCTCTGCTTCTGGCTCGGGCTTGGTGGCAAGAGGTGGTGATGGTTTCTCATCAAGCGTGATTTCTATCACTGCCCCGGACCGCTTGCGGGGTTCGGGGGTCTCCTCTGACCATCTCCCCACCCTGCGCACCCCTTTGGCCACCTTGGGTGCGTTCCTGCAGGGGTTGTGGTCATAGATCACCAGCTTCAGGCCGGGGAGGTGAGCCAGGCTGGGGAAGAACCGGATGGAATTGCGATCCACGTCGATCAGTTCCAGAAAAGGCATGTCCAGGAGCACAGGGGGGAACTCGGACAGCAGGTTGCCTGAGAGCCAGATGGTGCGCAGCTCCTGCAGGCACCGCAGCGGGGCGGGGAGCGTGCGCAGCGCGTTGGAGCCAGCGTGCAGGGTCTTGAGCAGGCTGAGCTCGCACACCACCTCGGGCAGGCACTGCAAGCAGTTGGACTCGATCCAGAGGGTCTTGAGGTTCTGCAGGAGCCGGAGCTCAAGGGGCAGGCTGCAGAGCTTGTTGTTGCCCAGGTAGAGGATGCACAGCTGCTTCAGCGTGCACACGACCAGGGGCAGCGCTTTGAAGTTGTTGAAGTCCAGTGCCAGGATCTGCAGGTTTTGCAGCTGCTCCAGCTCGGGGGGCAGATGGTTCAGGTTGTTGTCACTGAGGTACAGCTTGACCAGTTCCCTGAAAGAGCAAATGTGCAGAGGCAGCCGCCGCAGCTGCCTGCCACTCAGATCCACCATTTTATCCACCGGCATCTCTTCTAGGTCTTCCAGGAGGTGCTTCTGGCACTCGTGGGAGGGCACAAAAGCAGCTATGGCTTTCAGACTGTTGCCCATCCCGGGACTTTGTTTGGGGACTGCCGGGACTGCAAGGGACAGGGGCCCGCCTTGGTCTTCTCCTGCTGTGCACTGGCCTGCCGGTAACTCCGTCTTCCCAATATAAGGCTCTGTTTATGTGGCACCAGCCATTAATCTCAAGGGCTCTGAAATGTTTCTGATAACCGAATGAGTGTTTGGTGACGGGGATTACGGACAGGACGACTTAGAGCGCAGGTCTCCCTCTCTCGCCCACACTCCCACTTGCTCCCCCGCAGAAACATTCCTTCTTGTCCATTCCTGCACACTATAGATGTTCTCCGATTTTGCCCCAAACCGTCACCCCGATGGCCCAGCCCCTCACCTCTCGCTCCGGCTGTGCTGTCTGTGCAGCTGGTGCTGGCTGTGGGCATTGGCTTGGGAAAGTAAACACCACAGAAGACCAAATTTTTAAACTCAGATGTTTAGCTTTCATGAAACTTTCAGCAGAAAAGTCGGATGTAATCAAATGGTTGTTTAAAATACCTGTCAAGACTTGACTGACTTTCCAGACAAGAGACACTTTTAGGGGTTTACTTTGCAAGGTGCCAAATACATAATTTCAGAGTGTAACTTGCCACCCGGTACTTACCTTAAACCTTTAACACAAATACTTGGCAAACTGCTATCTTGAGCTGTTCTGCTATTTATGTTCCTAATTTAACGGTGTTTACTATAGCCTCTGGCACTCTTGACTGTGTAGGGCCTTTTTCATTACATTATGTTTTGCTTCTTGTCTGAATTCCCATTTAATACGCTCGCTATCACAACCTGCCAAGGCTGTTCTCCAGCCGCCTTCCGACTGTGCTACTGCAGTTCCCTTGTCCGTACCAAAACCTGGCAAGAAACTGCCGTGAATTTAATTCCCTCAAGATTCTCACTTGTATGAGTGAGACAAATATGATGTTAAAAGTTTAGATGTGACAGTGTAAACTGTTCCCCTCCTTCTCTCAGCACAACCCATTGCTATTAAGGTCAGGAACACCTCTGATTTCTAGGAGGAGCCTTCCCATGTGTAGGCATCTCTGCATGCTTTGGCTTCTTGAGCTGCTGCTGTTTTAAGCTTTCTTAGGGATCGTCCCGCCCGCGTGTTGGCCACTATCTTTGGGTTTGAAAGCTGGCAGAGTGTTTTAAGGTGAAAGAGCCTTTCCAGCAGCCAGCTCTGTACTTTGATATCTACGGCTTATTGCTGTCATTTTCCACACTTACCATAATTTAGGGAGGATACTTTCTTCAAACAATCTGCAGTTGGTTTCTGGGCATTAGGTGCTACACAACCAAAATCCGTGATTGCTGAGAGCTACATATTCTTGGAAAAACAAAAGGCAGAACAAACAGAAGATTGAGAAAAAGGCACTATCAAACAGCTAAGGTGGCCTCTGGATCTCTGGTCAAATCTGGTAATACAGACTTGTATTACCATCACTTGCTTTCAGATGTAAAGCAGCTCTTAGCTATCAATTGTGTATAGGCTACAGAATGTTTACTAGTCTTTTCCCTGCGAGATGAGTGGCTGTGGCATGCAGCAATGATGGTATGAAGGACGTATGGAAGGTTTCCTGAGGGAGGAGAACAGCAGAGAGGGCATCTGGGGACCAGTATTGCAGCGGGATGGAGAGCAGCAAGTGCTGCGACCTGAGTGCCATAGAATAGGTTTTGGATGGAGAAGCCGGGCAGAATATCAAGCCTGGAGAGCAAAGACACGTCGCAGTCATCTGTGGCCGTGCTGTGGAAGAGAGGCGCTGAAAACACTCTCTCTCACGACAGAAGGCGGGACGTGCTGGGCGCAGCAGGCCAGCAGCGAGAGCTGGTTCGCCCTGAATGAGCATCTCAGAGTAGCCACTTCTTTACTGCTTGTACACTGCACGCCCTGTCAGAGGACTGCCGTGGGGAACAGGTCATTCCTGGATTTTGCAGGGCATCCTTTTCCAAGCAGTTGCCCTGGAATGAGATCTGACTTTTAAGAAAAATATTCCCCTGGCCCTCAGCAGGTTTTTGTATTTGTTTCCATTTCTAAGCATCTGCGGCACCTTCTAAAGGCAAGGCTCCCCGCCGTGTTGCGACACTGTATGCTTCAGGTGTGGAAAAGCAAATGCATTTGGTGTAAATAATAATGAATTTACATCCATGACAAAGACATGTCCCTTAGACAAATCCCTTCAGATATCCTGCTGATCAGAACAACATAAAAGCCTGAGTAAGAATATATTAATAATACAGTTGAGGCACATTTTTCTTTATAATCTATATGGAGAGAAATAACTTTGCAATATACCTTATGTCTATAAACACATATACACATTTATTTTTTCTACTTGAATTATTTCTTCTTAACGAAACTTTTAAGCTGCAGACAACTATTTCTTAGGGATCCTCTGCACTGTAGTTTAATCATTATTCCAGCTTATCAAAAAAAGTCACAATGACCTCTTGTTGCTGCATTTTTTTCTTCTCTTGGCTAAATGAATGTCTGCTTGGAACATGCTGTGAGATCAGAGTATTTGGGCAAAAAATAACCTTTGTGTGGTGGGATAATAAAGGGCTACACTTGCAATAAAATGAACAATCTTGGTCCTTCTGAGAATGAATGACTCAGTGGAGGCTCTAAGGCAAAGGCAGCCTCCTCAGTAGACATAGGGGTGGTGTTTTGAAAGCCACTTCACATCTTCAAAGATATCCTGATGCCCTCCAACATGAGCATTCATGACTTCCCAGAAGCATTTGTGGCATTTGAGGAAAAGCTCAAGCGATAAAGGCGCTCAGCACAGACATCGTCTTGCTCTTGTCAAAGCGACACTGCCCTACCAGAGGGCATGACATCTGCTCTGCTGCGTGCCAAGTGGTGCGCGTAGGCTCCTTGAGAAATGCCTTTGCTTTCTGAAAGTTCACAAACGACCACAGCTATTGCTCACCGTTTGCATTTCCAGCTCCCAGCTCCTGCAGCTCGGTGGCTGGGACGGCTGAAGGCCGGAAAGCGTGGTTGCTTGCTGAGAACATGTGTAAAACCTCCGAGTCCAGAAGAAACAGGGAACACTGCTCACAGCTAGACAATTTAAAAATATAAAAGCTATGTTTTATTATTCCTGCATTTTTTAATCTTTTTTTTTAAAATAAAACATTAGAATAGAGATACTGGTGCTTTTTCAGACCCAAAGCTCTGCACAAGGCTGTGTGATGACACCAGGCTCAGCCTTTGCTGAGAGCAGGTTGTGTAACCCTCACGATTTTGGAGGTAAGTTTGAAAAAGCAAACTATGTATTTCAAAACCCAGGGGATTAATGAAGAGAGCTCTAAAATCGTTGATTTTAAGCCTCTCATGCCCCTCCTCAATCAGCCTGACATAGCAAGGAGGAGGCTTAAGGAATAGTTTTTAAGAATGTCTTTAGCATGTGCTCCTAATGATTTGCTTTACATTTATTTAAAGCCTGTGACAGGCATTTAGACCCCTTCTTCACTCACAAATGCCATGTGTTTGGTTTTTTCTGCTGTTGTTTCTTGACTGGAGCATTGCCACTAGAGCAGATGATGGAGTCCTGCCTCCTCCGTGTTCTTGACATCCATTCTTTGCTACACACTGTCACACATCTGCTCTCTTTCGGAGGGGTTACTTAGTTCCAGTTCACTTTCACGTGATGAGCAGTCTATTTTAAACAAGTGATGTATTGCAGGGGAATAATCATTATTGTTCTTTTCCCAGCATCCTAGCATAGTCTTTTGAACAAAAATGGCTGATTATTCAAATTTAGCTTTAATGTATGCTAGGCTGCAGTATGTAATTGCTCACCGTGCTTTCTTGTGCAGAAGAAAGATTCAAAGTGTCTCGTAAGTAAATCGCAGCCTCAGTGCTGAGCTTCCTCCCAGACAGCTAATGCGTTTGGGGTTGCTCTCTGTCAGATCAGAGTCTTTTTTTGACACCATTATTTTTCTGCCAGCTTGACTTGAACCTAAGTGTCAGGCAGGGGTGGGAACCGCTAACCTCAGGAAACTCGCAGGAAAATAAATCCAAGCAAGCGCTTCCAATGCTGAAATGTGTACAAAACCATTGGCTGTTTATTACTGTATGTTGTAGCCTGTCATGTTTTTTACTTCAAAGACCCATTTTTTGGGGTGGCGATCACATTTATGTTTAGACCGGAGCTCTCCCGTAAATAGGTAATTAAGCTTCTGTTGGTAGGGGATGACCTGTCACAACCCTATCAAATGTCCCTCTGCTCAGCCCTGCTGAAATGTCTCCAGGTAAAAGGGAAATGGTTATGTATTATGTCCTCTTTCTCTGCCTTGGATACTTCTGGGCCACTTGTCACTAAAGCGAGCTTGAAAAGCAGCTTACTTGGAGGGAGCCAGGCAAGTCCTTGGACTGCCTCCTCCTTCCCAGGCTAACGGGAGCCGAGCTCACCCCATTTATCATATTTATGTAAAAGACATTAAGGATTGTTAGTAAAATGTCTGTTTGGTCTAGGTGTGCCCTGGTTATCGTGTGCCTTAGTAGCTTCAGTGGACACTGATATTTGCACAATCCAGCGGTTACTCTGAGAGCAAATTAATTGGTTTTCTGCCAAAGCACTGACCTCCTGTGATTGATTGACCTGGCGAACGGCCCTCTGCTGACAACGGGGTATAAAAAAGGGACTTCTGAGTAAATGAGTGTCATTAGACTCCGAACCGCTTGGAGCCATGAGGGTGATACTGTTGGCTGTGGTTTACATCCCGTTCACCGTGGCCGTGGAACGGTAAGAAAAAGTGTCTAGCATCACTGACGCGTGTCTCAGCTGGCTTCCTGGGGTGACCCATGCCTGTTGCTACCTGAGGTCTCAAAAAAGAAACAAATTTTTAAAAAAAGAGTATGTCAGAACTCTAGAAAGGAGATCGAGTTAACTTTTGCGGGTTTATTTTATTTGCGTAGAATCCCTCTCATTCGATTCAAATCTATCAAGAAACAGCTGAAGGAAAAAGGAGAATTAGAGGAATTCTGGAGGAATCACCACCCCGACGTTTTTGCCCGGAGGTACCTGCATTGCTTCCCCGCAGATATTGCTTTATCGGTAGGAACCACTTCAGAAAGGCTGTACGATTACATGAATGTAAGTACAGTTTTGGTAATACAATCATAAGGACTCGCTGTTCTTTTGAAGGCAGATTTTTTCCCCAGCACATTTGAAATCTAGTCTCTCAATGAAATTATAGCGCTTGAGATGGCTTGTTGCTCTACGCTATAAATACTAGATCATAAAAAATTAGTTTACCAGTCTGCAAAACAAAGGACGTACGGATCTAGGTTAGCATGGGTGGGACCCGGGTGGAAAGCTGATGTAATCTCGCAGTGGTAGTCCTGTGACACATTTTATTTTTGCATGGATGTATACTGGACTTGGTTGGGTCTCCAAGCAAATATGGAAGGTTTGTCTGGATCAGTCTTGGTTCAGGATTAGGTTTTTTGTAGCAGAATCTGATTACTTCATTTAGCTGTATTATATTTATCAGAAACCCGGATGTTTGCATGTTATAAAAAAATCCCCCAAATCTCATTTATTTGATCACATGGAGTCATAAATCAGTGATAACAAAGACCCAAGTAGAGTTTTTATTTTTCTTCTTTTATCTCCTGAGCTTAAAGTCTATTAAATATTTGAGACTGACCTGGGTCTCACACTAACCTGGCTGAATTTACCCTCTAAACTGAGAATGAAAAAATATGAGTTTCATTGGATCTCAGGCAGGTCAACAGCTCAACCATTTTGCAAACTGTCTTTCCTGGGTTTAGCATTTTGTCCATTTGGTTGGACTTTGTTTACTATTTTATTCAGTTCTTCTGTTACGCTTATCTAAAGGAAAGCTAAGTTGCAGAAATGTTGTGGGGGCTGCATCTGAACATGGAAGGGAAGGGAAAGACAAATTAATTCAGCAAGAGCTTCCTGACATTTGAGGGCCGTAAAGGAGTATGTCAAGAGGAGCTAGAGATGTATGTGAAGAAGAGCAAAGGAGACTGAAAAATTTCAGCCTGCTCTAAAGCTTATCAAAGAAGGATAAATATCAAAATAACAAAGCAAAATCCACTTCCCCAGCATGTCCAACTAGCACCGGGAACAGTTTTGTGGAGGTTTCAGTGTGGTGTGTTTCTGGGGGTTTTTTGTTCTGTTTTTTTCTTTTTTTTTGTGGACCAGCATGAGTTAGAGCTGCCTCACTTTACAGATTAATCAATAAAGGTTTGTTTAATATAGGAAGGAATAAAATCCTGCTGTATAACTGGATATTCTCTTAAATGGTGCGCTTGCTTGCCTTTTCATGATTATCTCATTCAGACTGTAAACTCTGGGGTCAGAAACTATATTCAGTGTATTAATTAACAAGTATGCACTTGAAGATACATGTTCAAATATTTGTATTGCTACAAAAGGCTTGGCAATGGGTATTGCTTTTCTATCTGCGTTTGAATTCCAGAAATGCCTCTTCCTAAAAATAGGTCCCTTAATGCTGAAGTGCTCTTCCAGGGCCAGATAGGGGCACTTAGACACTTGCATTCGGGATGTGGATAAGCTCTTCACTCCAGCATTCACGTGTTCACAGATTATCTCTAGCTTCAATTGGCATCCAAGGATGGTCAGTGGTTTCTTTATCCACTGGATGAACTTTGTTCAGTATCAGATACAGTCTCTGCAACAGAATTCATTTTTTATCTTGCTAATAGCTGCTAAGTACAAAGGAAAAAACCCAGCCACCTGAGACAGCATTTGTGCCACCGGTGGGAGCCCTCTGACTCTGGCAGAGGTGGGTCATGCTGTCTTTGCGTCACTGATGTGAAATCACCCATTGTGGTGAGTGGAGTTAAATCCAGTTGG
>NW_009214512.1:0-20145 GCF_000690835.1 Fulmarus glacialis
CCATTTTACTACCTCAGGCTGGACACATATCTCCGGGACACCAATGCCCTGCCTCGGGCAGGGCAGCACCTCACAGCGGCCATTTTACTACCTCAGGCTGGACACATAGCTCCAGGGCGCCATTGCCCTGCCTTGGGCAGGGCCGCACCTCACAACGGCCATTTTACTACCTCAGGCTGGACACATACCTTCCGGAGGGACACCAATGCCCTGCCTTGGGCAGGGCAGCACCTCACAGCGGCCATTTTACTACCTCAGGCAAGGGCGACTGCCTGGGGCAAGATAAGGGACATGTGTTGGGGTACCAACCACAGGGTCCATCTTTGAGCTGATTAAGCAACAGGAGCCCCAAACTTTCTGTGTCCTGCCCAGGAGGCAGTCCTGGCCCAACATTTCCTTATCACTTACCTAACAGTGATGCTCTTTGCAGTCAGGGTGGGCCCTTTGTGGGGCCTTGTACCACTGTGTAGGGCTGGGACAGAGCGCTGGAGGAGTAGGTAGTTCTAGGCAAGCCCCCAGCTCACACTCGCTTTTCGTCTGAGCTGCTGGGAGGATGTGGGTTGTTATATGAGCTTCCCTTCATCTAGCCCTGTACCACTCCTGTGCACCTGGAGGTGCCAGGAGGGCGTCCTCGGGGCCAGCCGTGCAGTGGGCCTGCCTTTGGCCTGTGAGAAAGGCACGTTGTTACTGTCACTACATGATTTCCTAACCAGATCATTTCTAAGGTTTACCAGAGTATTTCTAACGTGTAAATCTCTTCGTATTTGATGAAATTTAAAAGTAGTGCAGAGAGAAAACTCAGGTGTAACAGGATTCAACTCCCCTTCCTTTATGCACTGGCGAGCGTGGTTTTGACTGGGGTATGCAGCATGTCTCCTGCCTGCTCACAATAGCCTCTTCCTGGCTCCTTCTCAGCCAGTGGTGAAAGGGTGAAGTCCAGTGTCAACACAACTGATGGAGAAAAGATTTTCACTGTGGCTTCCTGAAAACATGGTGAATGGGTACCTCAGGCTGTGTCTCTGTGAAAATACATGCCCTCAAGGAATAACAGAGACTGCTGTAAATGAAGACTGCACAGAGTTACAACACATCTGATGCCTCTTCTGTCAACTTTTCTCACACCACATATTCTCTTCCTTTCTCTTTTTCCTCACAGCGCTGGCATCAGGTCTTTAGCACTGTCCTGGCAACACAAGTGATGCTAGGATCATGGTATGAGGGAGGAGGAGGAGTAACAGCGGGAGACTAAAGCTAAATAATGTGGAGGGAGGGGACTGCTGGGGGCAGGGAGCTGTTGGATGAGTGTAAGGTCTGGGGAGCACAATCCCCCTGCGATCCCAGCTCCTGTTACATGAGCTTCATGTGCTTAAGATGTCCTGTAAATGATAAAGCAGAATTTTCCCTCTGAAGTGAACAGATAACATAGCACGTTTCAGTGCAATATGGTTCCATCAGAGCTCCTCTGTCTTGCTCTCGAGACAGTCTTCATGCATAAAGCGCTGTTGTTTGTGAAGAGGAATAGCTTTGAGGGCTGATAGCAGCTGTAAACTCTAGAGTGGCCCTGCTTTAGGAAGTGCAAAGTCACATGTTTTCCTCTACTAAGGGCTTTTCGGAACTGCACATAGCAGTGAGTCATGCTTTTTTGCCATACTTAAATTTGTGACAGCTCACTTCAGGTCAGGCAACTTAATACTTTCACATGCATGGCCTGTGGTTCAACTTTGGCTGTACCAGTGGCATCTGACAGCAAACCTTTCAGCACCTGTGCATAGCCCTACCTGTCTTAACCCTAAATTAAATCTTTTGATTTAAGGAACCAAATTAAATCTTTTGGTGTAAGGAACCAAACCTACAGGATTGACTGACTGAGTGTCCTTTCTCTGTGGGCAGATGGTGTTCGGTGATGATGCCGGGGAGCAGTGTGTAATGATGGTTTTCATACTCCGCTTAATTAGAAATTAATTAGAAATTGGGGATATTCACCATGGCCACCGACTGCAGCTGTTTTAGCTCATTCTTCTCAGTATAGTGTTAGACTGTTGCAAGTACACAGCAGTTACGTGTTTCAGCAGCCAAAGCAGTGGAAACCTGCTCTGCTGCACGTGCAGGAGTAACCAAATGTGCAGTATTCTGGGCTTTAAGTTTGAGGGGTTTATGTATGGTACAAAATAGGTACTTGCAGGGACCTGCTGCAGGAGTCTTGTTGGGAGGCCTATGTGACATGCAATGACCAGTGTCGTTATAAAATGTGACGTAACTGGCATTAACCAAAACTTATTTTTCATATGCCTTCCAGAGAAAAACATTTTTCTATAAATCAGTTAATGTGATCACACAGCTGATGAGATGTGGCTGGTCTTGATGGAAAATAAGTATTTGATACTACATCAGTATACCTGTATCACTCTGGTATGGCATATATCTCATTGCACCTTGTCTGTATTTTTGGATCCCTGGTTTAAAAGCAACCATTAACCTTTATTCCTAAGAAAGAGAAGAATTACTTAAATATTGGTAAATGTTGGTTTGCACGTTGGCAACCTAGCTACATCAGTTGGCAATAGCTGCAACACAGTGTTGAATGGCTATATGCCTTAGCAACACAATACTTGACAGAATGATGCACATGCTGATGAGTCCGTTGAAAATTACAGGCTAGTTGTACCATAGAGCTTGAGGAAACCATGATGAAATATTTTTGAGACACTATTTTTATGCCTGTCATATTAGAATCAAGTTTTAATGGGCATGCAAGATAGATGTATGCTGAATGTTATGTAGACTTATCTTCCCTTAGCCATTATGTTAATCCCAAACCAAACAAACTAAAGACACAAAAAGAGGACAAAAATATCCAATAAGGAAATTCTAAGAAGGAACAATCAGCAAAAATGAAGAAAAAGAGAATTAGGTATCATTGTACAATCAATCAAACTTCTATATTATGTCTATATTGTTGCTAAGTTTGTGATTTTTATTTATAAAGTATTTCAATTACTTATAAAGACTTACACAGCTAATCAGTTAGAACTGACATACATTTTGGCTAAATACCTATAATTACAGTTGTTTCATACCTGAGCCCCTGTTACTGATATTGTGTAACAAGCAATCCTGATTGCTGACATCAGCCCACTTAATGTTCCTGCATTTATGTGATAATTAGATAAAATCAAATAAAGACTTTCTAATAACTTCATAAAATACAGTAAATATTTTTACTGAGATTAGTGTAGTTCTAAAATATTATTTATTGTTTCTGACAGTGAAAAGGAGCATGAAAACATAAAAGTGTTTTAGCTAGGAAATGTTACTTTTTAAAAGTGTGTTTTCCAGTGTAACTGTGTACAGGTCTGTGATATGTGAAGTGAGATTTGTAGATAGTATCTTTGAATAGACTCACTATTTAGAAAAAAGCAAACAATTCAAGGCTTTGTGCTTAGAAGCTTTCTGCTTTTCCCAGCTCCATCAGCTCTCACTTATACCCTTAGATCACCACTGCTACAACATGAATGTTACATGTTTGTGTTGACCTAGAATACACAGAGGACCAACCTAAGACGCCCTTGTAAATGAACATGTGAAATGATGGTCTGTTCTGAAGCTTCAAAGATATTTTAGAATATCAGCTTATTCAGAAGATGGTTCAGATGTGCGAGGTTAGAAAAGCTGACATAAAGAACCTTCAGTCATTCTAAATAAGGCATAACTGGGTGGCAGATTTGGATTGAGTTGTAGATCTTTCTGTTTAAATGGAAAACCTCGAAGCATCAGTTATTCATTACACGCTACAATTAAAATGTATGGGTAGTGCACACATTACAGAACATCACTTTTAACGTTAGAGCAATAAGAACTCATTTGTTTACTCCAAGGTGAAATTCATTGTAGAGCAGAGGGTCTGCAAAGGGAGTTTTTTCCTACATTAACCTGACGGTCTGGACATACAGGGGGCATGAGCAAAGTGACCGCTCTGCAGCAGTCACTCCATGCCCAGTGGAAGCCAGAGGGAAGGGTACTCTCCCCCCGCGTTTGCCATGCGCACCCAAGGTGACCACTGAATCCAGGAATAATCAGTAGCGGCTTGCATTTTCTCCTTCAGACTGTAAGCTAGAGGAGATTAGCACTGCAGCCTGTCAGGCTGTATACAAACAGGCAGTCGAATTCCAGTCCTCAAAGCTTTCCGCTCTCCCCTGTTCAAATCTTTATTTCACTGACTCTGTCACTCAGTCCTCCTAAAGCTCATCCCGCTAGACACTCCGTGATTGGGTCCTAGCCTTTTGGATCAGTTTGCTCTTAAGCTTCCCTTAGTCTGAGTAAGCTGCAGCACTGCTTCTTTCCTTGACATCTCTGACATGTATCCTAGGCATCTGCTTTCCGTCTTTAATCCCTTTACAAAAATGGGTTCTTACTGGCCACCTGCCATAAGCCTGCAAGAGCAGCTTTGGCTTACCAGGCTTCTCATTAAAATGAGTACCCCGAGCTCCAACTTAGGTGTTTCTTCACCACATCAGTCTTGTGTGTCCTCCGCATTCAGATGAGAGTACCTCTGCAGAAATCTTTGCCTTTCCTGTCCTGCCCTCATAAGCTTTTCCCTGAATCGTAGAATTTCCCTTCTGAATATATACATTTTCTTTTTCCTTCAGCTGATCTTTCAGTTAAACAGAACCATTCTGCTCTGGAAGTATGTCCATCTGTTCTGCCCCAGCATCCTTTGTCTGTCTGCAAGTTACCTTTGAGTGACCCTGCAGTCTTTCAAACTGTGTGGTTTAAAAGTAGTCCTGTTAGCTCCTGTTCTCTTTCCAAATCCTTTAGAAAGGCTGGAAATAAATGGTTTCAGCCAGGATATGGCCATTCCATTGCTTCAAAATTACTTTTGATTGTTTCTTATTAGGTAGATACATGGCAGAGCCATGATGAAAAATAGCCAATTCTGCAGCCTTTAAGATAAAGCAATGGCATAGTGGTTTAATAAAATCAATGAGAATTTTTACATTATATACAGATTCTCCAGGTTGTCACATGGGCATTTTCACATCTTGTGATTTTATCAGGAAACTCCCAATATTTATGTTTACCCTAAATTTCTGTTTTCTGGAAGTGGATACATGAAAATACCAGCTTTTGGTTTTTTCAGAAAATTCTCATGTGAACATAACCAGAGAATGGCTGTGTTGGATCAGATCTAGCTAATCCAGCATGCAGTGTCTGACAATGTTCAATAGCAAACTCTCAGAATCTAACAGATAGGGGAAGTACAGCATGGTACTACTGCGGTGTCACTTCCACATCTAAGCAATCAATGATTTAATGATTTCCTGAGCAGAAAGTTGCACTGAGGTCATGCTGTAGCTAGTAACCACACGAAGAGTTTCCTTCCATAAATTTGCCTAGGTTTTTTTTAACTCCTTTGTACTCCTGGCCCCACAAAATCCTGCATCAATGAATTCCACAATAAGATTATGCAGCATTTCTTCTTATTACTTTTAAACCTGCTACTTCATCCTGTCACTGGATGCCCTATAGTTGTTCCTTATTCACCTTCTTCATGTAATTCTTTACAGGTCTTGGTTTCCAAGCTGAAGAGTCTTAATGTATTAAACTAAGACTTGGTAAGAAACTATGTTATCCTTCTGATAATTCTGACTTTTTTTTTTTTCTGAATCTGTTGTAGCCTTGCTGTATTCCTTTGTGGTGGGTTCGTTGTAGGGCTATTATTTAATATGTGGCTGTAGTATGGATTCATTCATTGACATGGAGATACTTTCTGTCTTCTTCTCTATCCCCTCCAGTAATTCCTAGCATATCACATACTGCATGTGTCATGACTGACCATTGAGCTGATATTTTCGGAGGACTATACAAAACTGCCAAGAGCTCCTTCCTGCACAGCTGGTTAATTTAGAGCCCATCTTTGTGTATGTAGAACTCTGTGTAAGGGGATTGTTTTTCTTCAGGTCTGTTACTTTGCATACATCAACATTAGGTTCATCAGCCATTTTAGTGGCCACTTACTAAATGTCTTGAGATCTTTCTACAACTCTCCATAATCAACTTTAGTTTTGAAGAGCTTGAATATCAGCAACAGTCTGTCTTTGCTCATGGCATCCCCCTTTTTCTCATCATTTATGAATATTCTGGACAGATAACTAGAATGTACTGGTAACCCACTTCCATATTTTTCATCAACATCATAAAAGCTAGACATAGGTAGGTAGCTAGAACCTACCCTCTTATGCCAAGACAGCTTCATTTCAGAGTCTTCGGTGAAGAACCTTATGAAAAACTTTTTTTAAGATCTGCCATACACTGTGGAGCCAATATATGAGCATTGTTTGGTTTTTTTTTTCCCCAAAAGTAATCCTGGAGTTACTAACTGCTGTTTGCTTAGAAAAATTGGGGGAAAAAACCAAACACTCAAATTTAGTAAATGCATAAACAGGATCCCACACATATGTTAAAATTGTTATTTTAAAGCCTGTTTTGTAACTTTTCAATGATTGGTGTTGGCAATGCAACTAATTGCATGTAATTGGTAGTACTTTAGTATTTATTTCCCTTGCCATTCTGTATGGCTTTTATTATGCATGCCTACTTGTAGTTAGGGAGGAGGTGCCTCACTGAAAACCCATTTCACTGAAATAAACCCTAAGATTTACTCTGAAATTGAAGGGGATTTCTGAAGTTCCTGGGCTTTGCATTAGTCCTGTGCAGAAGGCAGAGTATCAGGCACTGTAAGCCAAAGCTACTTTTCCTATGCAAAGAACTGAATGGTGTGGAATGCTGTCATTAATAGGCACTCATAGTATTGGAGATGAATGTAGAGAGTGAAACTGTAAGCATTCTTACAAATATAGAAGGCTTAACTGTACCATTAATCCACAGTCACCAAAAAAGGACTGCATTGAATCAGAGGATGTGGGGATACTGTGCTTCCAAAAGTACCAGGCAATATAGCTGCTAACCACATGGACCTTTCACAAGAGATCGTCTCTGTGTCCATATCCTGCTCCAGGTTTCCCATATGTAATGTGTAATACCAAGTGATATGGACAGAAATATCAGGAAAATGCAAGGACTGAGATGGTCTCGGTTACTCATATCGAGTCATCAATGGGGGTAGTCTATGTGCCATGGCCCTCATTAGCCATTGCGTCCTGGCTATGGAAGTACTGATCCTGACATTATTCTAGTAAGTGGAGGTGCAGAAATGTCATAATAGCTATAGCATATATCTTTTAGAAGCAATCCTGAAATTGGGGTTATAGAGAATACGAGTTTGCTTTCTTAGTGTTTGTGTCTTCTCTGCTATTGCATTTGTATCACAATTTAAAATATCAATATCTATACTTCACTGCAGCTTGCTACTTTGATGGAGAAATGTACTTGACTCCCTACAGTTATTGCAGTTGGAGGGGGATCTGATTAGGATGCTTTTCCTAATTAAGTGATATCACCTAAAGTGAGTTTCCCTACCATTGTCTCACTGCAGTGTAAAAGTAACAACAGAGGAGAATCATTTGGTTATTTTATTTTCCTGATTAAAATGTCTTTACTCATTCATATTTTACAGGGTAAAATTCCATCTTAATGAAAGACTGAGGGTCAGTTTTCTAACACAGCTAATTATGTGTCCTCATATCCCAATCACAGTTAGGGCTCAATTTCGTTGAATTCAGCAGCAGCATGTCTCAGTAGATCCATACATAAGCAGAAAGCCCGAGGTGGATACTTAGCCACAAGAGATCAAACAAAGGGTCCTTCAGAGGGTTTTTTGTCTGCAGTCAAGGCTGGGAGAAAGCTACGTATCACCCCCTCCCCAACCCAATGCAGCATGTAAGTGGGTCTTCACAGTGTGCCTGAACTTCTTTGACTTCAGCTGATTCCGTAAGATCTGTGTATTTCAGATACAGTTTTTATGTTTCTGCTTTGGCAATAAACCACTCCCTTCCCAGGGGAAACGCTCCTCTAGAGTTTTCTCCCCTTCTGTGCTTGAAGGTCCAGCTGAGCCTGTGTTTGACCAAAATTCTGCTCTCCTAACGGATGCAGGTAGTTCCATTGGAATGGTTGGCCGAATAAAGGGGGGTTGGAGCATCTTTCCATATGTTTCTTAATAAATACAAATAACATAGATGAGCTCTGTATTTTATCAGCACTCTCTCTTTGGTTCCCCGTCTTATTTAGGCATCTGTTCATGAAGTTGCATAAGAAATCTTTTTAAGTCCTTAAAAGTTAAAAGGCATGGTCTTAAAAGAGATGTTTCTCCCAGAAAGAGAAATAGTTTGTTATGGCAAAAGAGCTGTTTTATTTAAGAAAATGTTAGAAGTTAAATATATTCATTTGTCTTTTTAATTAAAGAATTGCAGACACAGCTGTTAGATCCAAGTCCTGCAGTTCTTACAGCCAAATACCATATTTATGGAAATCTTGCCCAAAACAGGCTTCAGGATCAGGCCCAGTTAGATAGATTTTCTAAATAGATTATTGTGTAATGTTCATTCATTCATTTCTTGTTTGTTTACTTGTAACACTAAGATTTATGTGGCTTCAGTTTCTTCGCATAATTGTATGTGGCACACTTTAAAAAGCAGTTTCCTTTATACTAATATAAAAGTTGAAGCAGGATTTCATATGGCTCATTTGTTTCGTTCTGACTAGTAGTACTCCGTATAGAATATTTCATCCCTGCACTGCTGTCTTCTGTGCCTTTGTGCCTGCATGCTTAGCCATTAATGGAAAAATAGACTCTCCTGCAGTTCTGAGTTTTCTTTCTTCTACTTTCTTTCCCAGTTCTGTTGTTTTTATTGATTCTATGACAATAAGTAACACACAAAAGAGAAGATTAGGGCAGAAAGATTTCCCCAGTCCATCAATAAATTTCCTAGGCTTCATTAGCTGTAATTTCTTGAAAAGACTTAGAGTTACATTTACATTATGTAAATAAAATGTATAATCCAAGGGATCAGCTCTTTCACATTCAATAATGTATACCAAAAATAATTCAGCTGAAGCCAGTGGCTTAAAATTTGTACGAGAGAGCAAAAAACCAGGCTGGTGTACAAAATGGCAAATTCTTGTCAGTTCTGCTTAGGCAAAAATCTAGAGAAAGACAGCTGTGAGAGTTTTGTCCAAATAAGAGTTTTGATCCTCAGCCAAGGAGCATGAAGAAGACCAGAATTAAGTGCCAGTATTTTCTAGATGGAAATGTTTGATAGACTGCTCTATGCTTGTGATCTTTTTTTCTTCAAACGTTTTTCTTTTCAGTTGCACACACTGCACCAGATTCTCTCCAGAAGACAGTTTTGCCTGTTGAAAATTATGACAAATGATGTGATTGAAACTTCTGTTTAAAAAATTGCTCATACAGTATATCCTCTTGAGCCAAAGTCTAATCTCAACTTTCCAGAACTTCACATCATTCCCTTTACACAAATTTGTCTATCCAAAGGATTAAGATATTTTTACCTAAACCATTTGACCTTTCCCTGAGATATATTTGCTTTAAGAAACAATGAGTTCAGAGACAATTCTGTGACTACTTTAATATTCAAAGTTGGCATTATGGCACTGACATTGTATTTACTAAAAAATGGTGTCAGCAATGTAATTTTTTAGTTAATTTTATAATCAGTCTCACTGCAGTGTAAAAATAACAACAAAGGAGAATCATTTGGTTATTTTATTTTCCTGATTAAAATGTCTTCACTCATTCATATTTTACAGGATAAAATTCCATTATTATGGATTATATAATTGCCCTCAGTGTTAGGACCATCGGGGTCTTTACAAGCAAGCAGTGTCACATTCACAAATGTTTGATTGAAATATGAACATGAGTGGCACAATTGTCCTGCTGGTCAGTTTTGAATATCTCCTGTAATAGGAGCATTAAATAATTTGAAGGCATATGCTCTATTGTAGTAGTAGTTTATTAAATACAAATGAAAGAGAGGCTAAAGAACAGTCTTTGAAAATGCATTTAATTCTGCTTTCAATTTTTGTTGCAAGGGGTTTTGGGTTGGTTGGTTTGCTTGTTTGTTTCTTCCCCCCCTCCCCACCCCCCCAAAAAAAAAAACCGAGCAAAACTAATGATACAAGGTAGTTGCCTCTTAAAGTAGGAGTCCTTACATTCCCTCCTCCTAATTAGTCCCATCCCCAAATCCCATTCACTTTTGCAATAAAGGTGGACCCTGTTCACTTGTCTCTGGTATATTTACAACTGACAAGCAGAAAATGTCTTAGTACTACTTATTTGTTGTTACACCATGAAGAGCAACAAACAGTGAACAAATAATAAATAATGCCTGAGGAAAATATGTTGTCAGGATTCAGGAAGTTCACAAGAAAGCCGTTCCGCTCAGTGTGGCTTTTTAGACAAATTTTTTGTCTTTTGCATTCTCTAATATATATCCTTGTTTAAAAACAAGCATCTGAGCTTGGAAGCACTGCCTCTGACTTCAAAAATAGTATATATTTATAAATATGTACACAGTGAATAATAAATCCCAAATTGTAAAATAATACATTTTAAAGCAAATACTATATTCTGATGTATTTACTGATAGTAATCCATGAACAAGCTTTGGCATTCTTTACAAAAGTGAAGTTACAGTCACTTCTTTGGAAAGAAAGCATTTTAGACAGTTCATCTCAGCTGTTAGGTAAAATGTTAGGGAATGTTTAGTGCCTTTCTGAGAGTGTAAAAAATAGTAAATTTTACATGCCTGTTTGAAATGCATGATGCAAAGAGTCTTAACCTTTTAAATACATATATTGTACAATCAAAATTAAAAGGAATAAATAAAATGCATTAAATAGGGTGCTTCTCCCTGGCAAGCACTGGCCTTACACAAGTAAACTCTGCAGCCTCCTCTGGGCCAGAACATTAGTTGAATAGTTGCAATAAGAAGAGAGAATCAGATGCTATTTAAAGACATTAAGCAAAGTGTAGATGTTTAATACAGGTAACTCAGCTGTGCATTCAGTTAATATGGAAATAATTATTATAATGTAGCACTTCATTATTTGTAATGCATTAAATGGAGATTTTTATATGATGCCTTTATAGAGCAGACAGTTCTTGCGTAACAGGTAACTAAAGTACACAAAAATTACAATAAATACAGAAAGGCTGAAAAATCTTTTAAAAAGCAATATGTATGATTTGATGATCAAGAATAGATATTAACCCCCCCAAATGCTAAGCAAATAGGATTACAAACCACACTGTTCGGTGGTTTAATCCCTGTTTTTATGGAAATTATTTAAAATCTCTTCTCTCGCGCGGGAAAGACTGTCTGAAATACCTCCATATTTTGAATGACTAAGCTATATATTTTCTAGTTTTTTTCTTCATGCAGAGTGTGGGAAATGTTTATTCTAAAGCCTAGATGAAGCACCGATGTGAGAAATGTTGTAAAGCATCTCATGTTGACTGGAGCTAATTAACTGCGATGCTCCAGTGTTGTTCTCAGTTTTAAGCAGGAACACACAGCACAATACCTTTTATTTTGCTGTTCAATAGATTTTTGCTTAAAAACAGATGAATTCAATATCCATAGAATTTTAACCCTTTTTTCCTTAAAATGTTCTTAGTAGATACACTAGAAGTATTTCCAATGGCATGTTGCTTTTTATGTTTTAAAATAAAGTATAATTTGATAAACTCGCTCTACTATTGTGCCCTTCTATAAGTACAGTGTACCTGTAAAACATACTACTTTGTGATTGCATTTCCAAATCAGAGCTACATTTTTAAAGATATGTATACAAAGAAAACAAGCCTAGACATAGAAAAAACTGAGAGAAAATCAGCGAGTTATTTCCCCTTCTTCTCTCATATGCATGCTAACCTTGAATCAGAAGTAAATGCTGTTATCCTGTACATCCTACATTTGCCTCTGTATATCTGTGGAGATACATACATTCAGGGTGTTAGAAGCTGGAATACTAAAAAGCTGTTTCAGTGCTGTAGAAGCAGGCATTTTGTTATTGTACAAATCAGATTTTTTAATATTGAAGATGTGTGAAATACATAAGAATTCATTATTTGCCTTTAGTTGGTGCCACTGAAATTTTAATATCTAGAGAAAGTTCAGTGCAGTGAGTTTTATTTAATATTAAAACAAACCACCATTTCTAAATAATTTGATTAAAAACATCTCACATTTCTCATTGGCTACACAAAAAAAAAAAAGACTGTCTAATTTTTCATCTGACTAGCTGCAAAATTACTTATCACCTCTTCACGCCACTTTCCAAATCCTTTCTCGTTGTTTCAAAAGTGCCGTTTTATTTTTGCTACAAAGTTCCTTCATTCCTGCCCATACTGACTCTAAGAAGTAGAGGGAGAACAAGCCATTCATCTAAAACCAGAGGGTCTAGAACAAGTCATCTTAAGATTTTAAATTTGACAACAGTTCCACTCTGCATCACATAGGAGCCTGTCCCCTGTCTGGAGTGGGAGCTCTGTCGCACCTGGAATCTGCATCACTTGAGGCCGTATCTTGTGATCAGTCTGTGCTCACGGCTCTCGCTGCCCCTCTGGGGCATCAGATTCTTCTGATGCTTAGGAGGGCTGCAGGGACAGGAGGGACAGAGAGAGGGGTAGATAGTTGGCTAAAACACACAAAACCAAACTCCCGAGTGAAAACGCCAGAGTGAAGGCTGTCAGATGTTGGACTGTGGAAGAAATCAATCCCAGCTGAAATGCTATGTATATTTTATGCTAACAGTAGGTAGGACCTAGCTGCTCCCCCATCCTTTCTCTCCATGCTCTGTTACGCCCCTCAGGCAACCATGACATATTCTCGGACCCCTATGAAATCACACTTCTATAAAGTGGAATTGGAGCTGAGAGGCCTCTTCAGGCTCAGGGTCAGTGGGAGCATACTACATCTTTTGTTTCTGTTACGCTGCTCCTGCTGCTTCTAGGGATTTGAGAGCAAAGAGAGGAAGGAGAGACTTGTCACTGAGATATTAGCTGCACAGTTTGGCAGGCTGCTGTCTCGTTCCCCATTGTGCTACAGACTTCCAGAAGAGCCTTGAGCCTGTTTCTTCATCTGCCTCTAACTCAGTTTTCTCATTAAGATAAAACCCTTTTTCTCCCTCTTTTTCTCTAGTTGAGGCTGGGGCTGTTTCTGGGGTTTAGGCACTGCAGTGAGATGGTTAAGCTCCACTTTATGTATACATCATCATCACCTTTGCACCAGAACGTAGGAAACATCGCAGGTCCTATGTGTGACAGTGATCATCTGTGGAGAAAGCAGAAATCCATTCCAGTTCTGATCACGGTCAGTTTTTCAATCTTTTTCAGTCCACAGAAGAATATGCACCCACCTTGTGGTAGGTTTCCACAGGGGTTAAGAAGAGAATAGAGACTGCTTGTAATAAATAAGTATCCAATCACCTATTTACATTAAATCCCTTTCTATGGTGTTAAATATTCAGAAGGAGGAATTCTACCCTTCAGGACAACCACTATATTCCAGTTCTTCAATATCCTCCTGCTTGCTCTCTATTTTCTCTGGCTTTATGCTTTTCCTTTGTTTTTCCATCTTCCTCTTTCTCTGCAGCCATTTGAGTTCCCATTACTACTGCCTGCATTTTTTTTTTCATCCTGTCTCCTTCCTCTCATTACCTGCTAAGGTTTTGACAACAAGGTAGCTAAAATAGAAATGATCTCTGCAATGGGAAGAGAAGGTGTATTCAGTTTCATGTTTGCTGAAGGCATTGACTAAGTCTTATTATATTTATACTTGGTTGACCGAGAGTTGGAGGCATTTGAAAAATGTGACTGTGACTGCTGTACTGTCTGAATATATCATCTGGGTCATTGAGATATATTATATAGGCCATATCTCTAACATCTCAGGTCTCCAAACCATGTTTTTTTAATTAACATGGGTCTAGTAATGCTCCGCTTTGAAGGCAGGTCACACCTTTTCCATAGAAAGGTGCCTGTCTTCTAGAAGTCACCTTATCGGAAGTATTGTTGTGGAGCAAAGACATCCAAAAGCAGCCTTCAAATCTTATTTCAATAATACTGTTCTGGATGTGAAGCAAGAATTGAATAAGAAAAGGTAGTCTGATTCTTAGCATAAAAGGCTAAAGTGAAAACCATGTTTCAGATTAATTGCTATTTTTCCTTTCCCTGACTGCGTTGGGTCTGAAGAACCCCTTTTACTGGTGTTGTTAAAGGCTCATTGCAGCAGCCTGTCAAGATTTTTCAACCCCAGTTATCTCCTGGTACACCAGCATGAACTGCCAGCAGAGCTGACTCCTGTGCCCTCTCCCTCCCTCTCTCCCTGCAGAAACGGTTAGATTGGAAACCACACAGAAGGTATGCAGGGAGCAGAAAAGTGGGGCAGCTATGGCAGTGTATTCATTCCAGCAATAGACAGGTGGTGAAAGCTCTCTGGAGGCCTCTCCCTCTTGGGTCACATACCCAAAGAGCCCAGACTAACTGTAGCTTGGATAGAAACTATGAAAGATGAGCTGCCTTCTGTTTCCATCATGCGTCTGCTTTCTCCAGGTAGACCTAGACCATCGAGGAACTTGTCTGAGGACTGAGGACTGGAGCCCTGTAACAGCTGATTATAGCAGGCATTATGGATTTGTATTTTTTTTAGTGTGGATTTTTGAGTGGCAATTAGGATTTCAGTACTTTCATGTGCCTGTGTGATGGCAGGTTTGGGTTGTTTTGTTGAGAAACTCATGTTTGGTTCCTGGGATTGGAAAGGCCCCAGGATTTCACATGCTGTGAAATACAGGTGGTTGGTAATGATGGACTTGTCAATAGAAAACGCTGAGGTGAGAAAGTAATGCCTCTCCCTGGGAAGGGAGGTGGCTGGGAATTGATTCACTGGCTTGTTGACCCTACACATGTGATGGATTTACACAGTAAGTATAGAGAAGCAGTGTCCCCATGTATATTGAGCATTAACATAGGGACGGAAGTATTTTTCTTCAACTGAAACATTTGTTCCTATTCACTCTTTCAGAGTTTTCTGAGGGTAAAAGCTTTGCAGACTTCTCTCTATATGGAATTCAAGTTGAGTATAGCATAAATGCAGATCTCAGGTTATCAGCGTTAACTCTGTAATTCAGTAGTCAATATTCTTGATCTCCATTAATACCCTTTCTGAACAGGAGACTATTGAGTCCTTGCAAGGACAAAGAGAGTTTGGTCTAGGATTCCTCAAAGTCACAGAAATTGAGACGAGAAAGGGCTTGTCTTACTGCCTGCACACAGCAGGCCACCATATGTCACCCAGTAATTTCTACATCAGATTTCTGTCCATGCTCCAGAAAGACGTACACCTTTGAGTTAAAGTGGTGGAGGATCTATCATACCACTCTTACGCCTTTGTTATTAATGATTTGCACCTTATTTCAACTGGACTTTGCCTAGCCTAAGCTTTAAGCTGGAAGGTGTCATTATGCTTTTTTTCTACTAAATTAAAAAGACATCTAGTATAGGAAATCTTTTCTTAGGTACATGTAGACTGTGACTGTGTCATCTCAACCTCTTTGCTACTGCCCTGGAAAAACACAATTCATCGATTTCGTATACTGGAAAAGGCTCTCATATTCCTTAAAAAAATGTAACTAAAATGTCACTTCTGGATTGGGGTAGAAATGGAGTGCATAAAAGGGAACAAAATGGAAGGTGCTGGCTGAATTTGCAACGAATTAAAAACCAATACATTCCTAAGAGCATCATGTAGGCAGAGAAAAGAGTTTGGATTGTAGCACAGATTTTTGTTTCCAGTTGCTATGTGAATTAAACAAGCAGATGTTGATTCCTCACACTATGAAAAGACTCATAAAAACTTGTGGTTCTTTTTCTTCAGGGTAGAATTAACTATTCAGGATAACATTTGTCCTGTTCAAAACAATGATATATAGCTCATGCTCTAAACTGAGATAGTAACAGCAATGAGTTAGAAATAAGAGCAGATCTTTGGATCTTACAGCATTGCTTACTGAGTCACCAGGAAGAAGAGTGGCTTCTCCAGGTTCCCCAACTTTCTGCAGCTTCTGGAAAAAAGGTTGGATTAGAAACTGCATGGGAAGATCATGGTGGAAGTGATTCCAAGGTACAAAGTACTGTGAGGAAGGGCAACCCTAACTTTGGTATGACACCACAAAGAAAGTTGCCCGATGAAGTCTGCCTGTTTAAGAGCTCAGGAAAGGAGGGACCTTAACTGCCAAATGTGAATCATGTAACGGATTAGCAGTGTAACTCATTGCCACAAGATACCCCTGGGAAAGTCCAAGAAGTAATGAAGTTCAGAAAACTACCAGACGTGATTCAGAAATCTCTCTTCTGAGCCAGTTATCCTACACTTACCCACTTTGAGCACCTTGTTTTAGAAGCAGTAGGTAGTACCATTGTCAGAGGAAAGGGTACTGAGTTACAGAAGTCTGATTTGACCTTACCTTTTCTCTAAGCCTAACCATTGCTTTATCGATAATGTTCTAGTACCTGTGAACTTTTGAACACTCACACCATCCCAATTTCTCTCCTGTACCTGCAGTAGTACCAGGATTTTTGTCTAAGGTGTAATATCCTCATATATCCCCATGGGCCTTACGCCTTCATTCGAGCCTGTTTTTATTGCTGCAGCTCATTATTGGAAATGAGTGGCAGAAGTTTTCCTCACTTCAGCCAGTGAAGGAGTCTAGGCAGAGAACTTCCAGAATATGCCGTCTCCCTTTCATTATTCCGCCAAGCTTTGGGACTAGCGTGCGTTACAGTGCAAGTTACTTTTTGCCAAGCAGACTCTGGATCATTCACTCATTTTCCTGATTGTTTTGAACTTGGCTTGTCTGGGTGAGACAAGACACCCAAAAGGAATGTGACAGCAAAGACATTTTTGAAACCTGTTGTCCTCTTTAGAGGCAGCTACCTTTCGCACTATTTGCCAAAATTCGGGTTGTGACCAAGGCATATTTTTTGTACTTAAAAATATGGAAAACCAGACTAATTTCATCACTCTGGGCACATTAGCTCGAAACAATCAATAATAAAGGTTGCATATTGGAAAGTCAAGGATTACAAATAATGTGTTTCCATTATTTATATTGCTAAAGGACATGATTGCTCTGTGGCTTATGTCTTGTGAAGCAGTCTTAAGATCTGGGTTTGACTTAACTAAATGATTAGATAATAGAAACAGGAAAAAATACTGAAATGCTTTTGTCACTGAGGTCTTCCTTTCCACAGACAGATCACTCACTGTTGCATAAGAAGTCCCAGCACATTGAAACTATAAGCCAGCACTAAATGGATGAGGCTTTACTCTAGATCAGCAGATCTGGCCAAGTGGCAATAGCCCTAGCAAAAAAAGCAGTACAACTCAGAATTTGGCTTCTTCACTGAAAGACACCTGTAACACAGAGGACTTCAGTCATACAAAATACAAAAAAAACTGTGCTGTTCTGTGTGCAGCTTTGTTGAGGGTTTCTGTGACTGGCCCTCGCTGGCTTCTGCAGCAGTCAAATCTGTTCTCACCTCTGAGCTTCCCTAAAATACTCACTAGAGGAGTGATATAATTGCTTCTTCAGAAGCCAAGAAAGCTTTTCCATTAACTTCAGCATAAGCAAAACAAGGCCATTTCTGGATATTTTGAAGCCCTATTTCGAACTTTTCCACAGGTCGGTTTTTGGTAACACTGGGTCCACCCTTTCTCTAGCTGGAAAGACCGTCTCTGCAACCTAGGAAGCTGTTGGTTGCAGGTTGTATTTCACTTTTCATAACAGAAAAGCCTGCTGGTATCCCTCTTAGCCTAATTCAGAGACTTATCACCCATGACCCCTTTGCTCCCTCCTCGATTTCAGCATATAACTTTTCTGCATTACTGTGTTGGAAAACCTGTCCTCCTCAGTGACAGTGGACCGCCAAAATCATCCAAATAGACTGTGAGCTGAGCTCACGTGCATACAGTCTGATCAGCTGCCTTCCGTTTCTGACAAGGACTGGATGAGGAGTCTTTGGAGAAGAGGATCATTGTTCTTATCTTCCACAGGGTTTTTGTCAAGCTTTGCACGAGTTAGCATTGCTCTATCTTGTTTCTTCTTGCTTGCTCTACATTCTTAGGGCAGCTCCTCTCATTATCCTGATTTTGCATGAGAGAATGGCAGAAAAAAATGCTTGCTTGTCTCAGGTTTTTGCCTGTCTAAGAATTTTTCAGTACATGCATGGATTTACTAGTACATTGAAAAAAGTATCAGCTCTACCTGCTAGCTTTAGTCTCGCCTTTAATGCTTCTCTGGTCATTAGTTCTGTCTTAAACAGGAGTAGTACTGTACATTCCAGTTTCTTTTGTCAAAGTAGAACCTTTGCTGCATTAACTTTGCCTTTAGTTCAGCTGTTTCTGCCTTCTGTTTTCTGTGAATATCCCACATACACACAATCACAGGCACTGCAAGCAGGGGAAGGAGGAGGGGCAGCAGAGATACTGGGTGACTCTTGGACTGGTACCCCCAAATGTCTTGTCATTCCATCACTCATTCAGCCCAGTTCAAGCCTGAATTAAAACAGATTAAGTTGTGAACTGAGTTGCTTTCATCTGTAAAACAGCCTTTTAAGGCAAAAATTGCCCATTCTTTCAGACTGCAGGAAGATAACGTATTTGCCTGCATGATACCATTTTAATAAGAATAATTTTCTTAACATTTAAAATTATTGGATTTGGTGCATCCTACATTCTGCACAGAGAATCCTTGAGTTTTACTATTTTATTTTCTTAGAGCAACGATTATTTGGTGAACGTATCTCCACATTGTGATAGGGAGGGGCTGAAGAGCACTTTCTTTTGCAGAAATACAGAAATAGCATGGTGAACCTCAAGTTTTGTAAGGGAAAATTATGTCTGTGATTATGAACTGAAAGGAAAAGATAAATTGTAAATCACTGCAGGTCTAAGGAAGGAGCAAAAATGTGAGGTTTAAAAATAATCCTGCGAAATTGTAATTTCTGTAAAAAAAGAAAAAGAAAAAAAGTCTGGCTCGTATCCCTCTTAAAGCCCTGAAACAAAGTTTTTACAGTGATAATGCTAGACTACTCCAACATTCCCTGTAAAGAAGTTTTCAGGTCAAACGGAGCAAGCCTAGCAGCAAAGTTGTGGAGCAGGATACACACAGGAGCTCTTGATGTTCCACTCCAGCACTCAGTTCCGCACTCTGCGTCAGGACAGAGACTACTCAGAGGGTAACTAACTCACTTTTAAAAACGTGACTTTTTACTTCAGCAGTCACCATCGGGCTGAAACGTTCTGAGCAGTATAGGCTGATGGGGCTAAAAGATGCAGACAGTATTCTTATTTTTTACCACTATTACTTATTAGAGTAGAGTTCCGAGGGAAGAGAATGACAAAAGAGCAGTGGGTTATTGGTATCGCTGCCTGTGGGTTGTTGTGGGTTTGTGAGAGGTGATAAAGAGCTGTTTTGCTGTCACCAAGGAAATGCAGGATAACTTTAGGAGGAGTAATATCATTGCACCTGACCGGGTCAAGGTTGTAATGGTGGTTGTTGGGCATGTGCTGATGCTATTAAACCTCTATTAGCATGGAAGGGCTTGATCCTATTCTGCTGAGAGCCGGAGGAGGTCTCGCATCGCAACTTCACCGGGAACAGGATCGGTCCCAGACCGTTTTAACATAGGATACCGATGGCAAATGACACACGGGGAGAAAAAGCTGTCTCCAGATTTTTACCGGAATGACCCCAAATTTGGAAAGTTTCGGGTTTGATTCACAGAGACTTGGGAAAGACTTTCTGAAAAGACCTAATGACTGAAAAAAAAAGAAGAAAAAAAAAAGAAAATAATTCTGATGTGAGAGGGTGGCACTTGAAAACCGTAATTATGTGAATGTCAGTAGTAAAAAGTGTTCTTCTTAAGCTGGCCATATAAAACCCGAGCACAAACAGAAACTTTGCATCCGAGCGAGAAAAGAACCCCTCCGAGTCCGTATTTTTTCCATTTCACCATTTTAGATCCTAAACGTGAAAGCATCGGACAACTGCAGGCAGATGGCGCGGTTAGGTGGGTTGTTTTGTTGGGGTGGTTTTTTGGAAGCCGTGTTACCCGAGCGATGTGTTTGAGCTGCCCGGCAGTGCAAGTGCCGGGGGGCCGCGGGC
>NW_009214513.1:0-3397 GCF_000690835.1 Fulmarus glacialis
CTGCCAGGTTAAACCACGACAATGAGGAACAGCTTCTAGAGTTGTCTTAATGGCCCGTCTCTCTCTTTGACTGTCACTTCATTCCAGGAGGAGGCTACTCAAAGGAAATCACTATTTCTGCCACCGTCACAAACATATGCAACTCTGCTAACTTGCTCAGCAGCAGCCAAGGAACTTGGGGGACCACAGTTGCATCAAACACCACCCCCAACCCCATAGTTCATTATGGCCCATCCTTACCTAAAGAGATGCTCCAACTGTCCCCAAACTTTCTATTGCACTACTTCTGTTGCTATTTCTTAGTTTAAGTATATGAACAATTTTTCTGTTTGCAAGAGCCAGATTTTTCTCTTAGTGTGCTGAAAGATGTGATCAACATGTGTCATCAAGACAGGAAACCCCCATGCATCATTGTTAGTGACATAAAATGGATCCCACGGGGCTCTCTCAGTACACGGCACAGTCACCTATTATAACCAACCTATTCCAAGAAGTGAGTCCCACCTTGAACCCTGAAGTCCTCTCTTACCTGAAGTCCTCTTATCGAGTCCTGCAAGCTTTCAAAATGTTTCTCAGACATCTGCTTTCCACTGCCTCCACCAATCTACTTGCCACTCTAGTAAACTGCATGATATCTAGCCTGTCTGCCACAGAATCACCTCCAAGAAATATTTCTACACACTTTCACTCCACACACTACCTTTACTTGTCCTCTGGTTCAGCCCACATAAGTAGTGAAAGGACCTCTTGCCATAAGACAAGGGCACAAAGCTCACATAGGTCAGGCTGTCCTCCAAGCTGGGCACACTGGGGACATTACTTCAAAAATTCTCCATAGACCAGAAGTCATAGTTTTGTTCATGGCATGTAGTAACTGTATTTCTCCACAGGGTACCCTGACACAAACTACTTTGGGGGAGAGGAGAGACATGGTATGCATGCACAAGGAGTAGGTTATTTTGCAGTCCTTCTTCTGTCTCTTCCAGACCCTGTTTTTCAGGTGCCATCTGCACTTTTACATGGCCTCACAAAGTCATAAGACCTAGTGCATAATCTCTTCCATCCAAACTTGCCTTTCATAACAGCAGGAGAGGAAGTTTGACAGGGTGAGGGAGAGAAAAAGGAAGGTCTTGGAGATTTCCATCCCTGTGTCTTGTTATGCCTTGGGCAGTACCCATGAGCATAAGGCCATCTTTAACAGTGGGCAGAAAGAAAATAAGAAAGAAGGCAAGGATTGTCAGAAGTTATGATAATCTACGCTGCTTGGTTTAGGGATTCAGTGATTCCCCAAGTTTAAAGTTTCACTGAGGTCATTATAGCTATTAAGCACTGAGGCACTCCCAGAATTTTCAGCTCTATTTCTGAACCCATATACTACTTATGGCCTCTATTTAGTGAAAACAATGCTAATACAACATGGTCTATGACAACATGCTTTTGGATATTAGGAACATGTGACTGTCCCACTGACTGGTCTGATGGCACACAATTCTTGTACTGAGTAATGGTAAAAGAATGCTAGTAATTCCTTATTACAGTCTACAGACCATTTTGTTTTGTATTACTACAGCTCTTCTGTGGGCTTCAGTGTGGCTATCTGCTTCACTTTGGATCTCCATGGGCTGCAGGAGGACAACCTGTGTCACCAGGCCTTCACCACAGGCTGCCGGGGAATCTCTGCTCCGGCGCCTGGAGCCCCTCCTCCCCCCCCTTCTTCACTGACCTTGGTGTCTGCAGGGTTGTTTCTTTCACATATTCTCACTCCTCTCTGCCAGCTGCTGTTGCATAGTAGTTTTTTTACCCTTTCTTAAATATGTTTCCACAGAGGCACCACCATCTTTGCTGATTGGCTCAGCTTTGGCTACTGGTGGGCGGGCCCATTTTGGAGAACGGGCTCTGTGCAACACAGGGACAGCTCCTGGTCTATTTTCACAGAAGTCACCCCTGCAGCCCCCCTGCCTGCTACCAAAACTTTGTCACTGAAAAAACAGTACAAGGGATGTGACGGTGTGTGCCAATATTGGACTTGAAACAAACTCTGAAAAGCCAACTTTCCAATGGAAGTGCTTTTTTATAGTTCTTGTTAATGCAGCATCATGAGCACAGTATCATGGTATATAGCAATTTAACCATCTTCATTTATTTTGAAGTTCTGCTGTTTGCAGAGATTTCCACTCCTATTTTGTCAGTGTGGTTTCTCTGAAGTCAAGTGGTGGGGTTGTGTTGTTTTGTT
Organism: Fulmarus glacialis; assembly: GCF_000690835.1. NCBI lineage: Eukaryota > Metazoa > Chordata > Aves > Procellariiformes > Procellariidae > Fulmarus > Fulmarus glacialis. Next base: position 2,234 of record NW_009214513.1, read on the forward strand.
TTTTAAAGCTGCATTATTCTTTTATATTATATTTCTAAGACATGAAGGACTTTAATATCCTAAGCCCTGACCACCAGAAGTATTGTAAAGGAGAGCAAGTAAAGAATAAAATGTGGCTCTTAATTAGATACCAAATTAGGACAAGTGTTAACAAGGACACAATCATTTCAAACATCTCTTGAGAGAAGAATGTCAATGATCAATACAGTTTTTCTTTTATGAAGGGAAGGGGGAGAGTAGAAAAGACAGAATTGAAGTCTTTTAGTCTTTCTTTTCTTTAGCCATTCTTTAGTCATTCTTTTGTACTTCCTGGTGGGAAAGACAGTAATTGTTCCAGTTTAAAGTATTAAAAATAGATATTTATAGTGTTTTCACTAATTATGAATTGCTAACAGCATTTCTTTAAAATCATGCCATTATGGTTTTATTTTTATAAAAAATGTCATCCTTATCCAAGGTATCACCATGCTGAAAGGTTGGATCTGTACTAAGAATACTGCAAAGAGACAAAGAAAACATTGTAAATTAATTCATCGTTATTTAGCTTTTGCTTCTGCTTTTCATCATAGATGAAACAGACATGGTGAACATTTTTATCCTTTCTGCTAGCTTTAAGGCATAACAAGAACCTCACACAATAAAGGGTCACATGAATGGGCATTAACAGAAACAATATTTGTCCGGGGAGTGCTTGCTTTCCCAAGCTGAAATTTATAGTTCATTTTGCTATTGAACTCATAATATTAAATATTAACTCCTAATATTAAATACTGTATATCCCCCCAAAAAAAGTTAATGTTAGAGGTGGTCTAAAAGCCTGAGCCAGAAATTGTTAGAGACCAGGAAAGGATCATGGGAAAACATCACTGAATTTGTTCTGTCAAGATCTGTCCTAGACAGCTTCTGTTGATTGTTACTGAAAACATGGTACTGGGCCACAAGGACTTCAGACATTCTTAGAACTGGTTTCTCAGTTCCTCCAAAAAATCCAATAGCTTAAGAAGTTCCAGGCTGGGGTGGATCTAAGACCTAATAAAATGTGCAGATATCTGCTTGTCTGTTAAACCCAATAAAAGCAAAGCATACTAGAAGACTTGGAGCTCTAGCCTTGAAAGCATCTAGGAAAATTGAGTGGTTTTGATGAAAACCTTGTGTCCTGGTTCC
>NW_009214514.1:0-1199 GCF_000690835.1 Fulmarus glacialis
GACTTCGCAGGAGCAGGACGTTGGCCGAGGTCCCACCAAGCGCTCGCCCTGCCCGTGGAGCTCGCGAGGCCGCCCAGGGCTGTGGCGGCCCGGGGTGAGCATGGGCCCTGCGGCACATGGTCCTCCCTGCTCGCCCGGTGTGGTCGGGGCTGTGCTCAATCACAGCAGACGGTAACCAACAAATCAAAATAAAAGCCAGTGGATCTGCAATTATTCTAGAGCCTATTTTTAGAATTAAGGAGGTTTCTCTCCAAGGTTCATCGTGTGCTCACCCAGAAATGGGACAGGGAGAAAGAGCGGCACATTTGTTACTAATACACCTTCGCTTCAAGACTGAGTTTGACCCGTGTCTGGGTCAGAGTTGTATGGGAATACATTATTTGTGAGCATGGAGCCATCTGGAAAACATGTGATTCCACTGAATTTGGACAAAACCATCTGCCCATAAGTTGTACCGACGCGCTGATGGAACATGCAGTTTATGGAAATGTTTGTCTCTTCCTGGCTGATGTACTGTGTTATGACTAATTTTTGTAGGCCACATTGCGTTAAGTCAGGATGTGCAGTGAAAACAACATGCCTGATAAAATCTTACACGAGACAATGAAATGTAATATATACATTTTGAAACTGTGGAAAGAAAAATGGCCTTTTCCACCTACACATTGATTCAAGTCCTTATGTAAGCACAAAATCGCTGTCCATAAACCTATATGGCCAAAACCATGGTGTTTCCAGTAGCATTTCATATACCTGGGGGAAAACAAAAAAAAGGCAAACCCCAAACGAGTGAAGTGTTTTTAAGCTTTGTATTTTGATATTAAACACAGTGAGCTAGTTTAGCTTAGTCTCCGTAAAGCGGAGAATCCTAATCCACAGCTGCACCAACTGTTCTACAGGACACATCGGTTGTGCCTCTCTGAGTCGCTCCCACTCCGTGGGGATCAAAACCCAAACTTTATTGGCGTGGAAGACAAAATCCCATGAGATGCCCAGGAGTTCCCCGGTGTCGATGCGGCGGGACTGGGTGGCTGGGTCAGGGACAGGTGAGGCTCTCCGGGGTGAGGCTGCTCAGCGAGGAATTTCCCGCGAGGGAAACTTGTTATTTTGGGGTGGTGGGGATGCGGCGGCGTGGGTCTGCGGGTGCAGGTGTGGGTCTGCGGGTGCGGCGGGGAGGATGCGGGGCGGGCGCCGGCGGG
>NW_009214515.1:0-4863 GCF_000690835.1 Fulmarus glacialis
TGCTCGCCCCGGGGTCGGCTGTGGGTTCGCGCCTGAGTGCCCGGACCTGGGTCCCGTCGGGTCCCGAAGCCCCGAGGTCGAGGCCTGCACAGTCTGCTCGGGCAGCCGCTCCAGGGCTCGGCTGGCCTCATGGGGTTTTCTTATGCCAAGCCTGAACCTCCTGTGTGGCAACATCTGCCTGTCGTCTCCTGTCCTCCTGCCACACCACCGCTGTGAGGAGCCTGAGTCCGTCTTCTCAGGCACCGGGGGCTGTGGTTGGGTCCCCCCGCCCCGAAGCTATCTCATCTCCCAGTGCCCCAGATGCAACTGTCCTCGTGGTGTCCAACAAACTTGGTCCTGTTTACGAACACCTTCCCTGCAAGGGCACGGGGGGAAGACTGGGCACTGTCTCCTAGATGTGGTGTATCAAGTGCCAAATAATGGGGGATAATCAATCTCCTTGATCTGCGGGCTCTGCTCCAGGATGCTGTTGGCCATCGTTGCTGCCAGGGCCAGCTCAGCTCGCTGCCCACCAGGGCCCCAGGGCCTTCCCCACAGAGCTGCTCCCCAGCCGGGCACTCCTCGTCTCTACTGGTGCCCAGGGCTCATCCTTCCCAGGGGCAGCAGTCCCCCATGATAACCAGGCTTTGTGACACAGAGACTTCCTTGGGTTGTATCAAAAGACTTCATCCGCTTCCTTATCCTGATCGGGTGGTCTGTAACATGCTCCCACCAAGGTGTCACCCTCACTGGCTTCTCCTCTGATCCTGACGTACAAGCTCTGACCCAGCCCACTGCCCAGCCCATGCAAGAGCTCCACATACCCAAGATGCCGCTTCACAGAGAGGGCAGTATCATTGGTGCTCATGTGGATAAGCAGTTGGGGGTAGTAGGCTGAGGGACAGGCAAGCCTCAGCAGTATCCTTGCAACATGTTGGATCCACGCCCCTAGCAAGCAAAAAACCCAGACAGCAAGTCAGGGGTCCTCCATCCCTCACAGCAGGGAGTCACCCACTGCTCTCATCCACCACTTTCTTCTCATGGTGCTGCTGTGTGGTTCAGGCTTGGCCAACTGTGGTGCTTCCCCAGATAAGCCTTTCTCCCCATCATCTGCTACCAGGGCATGGAGCCTATACTCCAGTTGGAAATCTGCAGGTGGAGAAGGAGCTGTCCTGCTGCTGGAAGTCACAAGCTTCCAGCCTTCCCCATCACGGGAAACCCTCCATTTCCCTACAAAACCCTCCTTCTGTGCAGTTTGGGCTCTCATTTCCACAGGGTCTCTGGGAAGACCCTGTCTTTTTCATCTTCCCTGGTACAGCACAGTCTGCTGGACTCCTCAAGCTCCTTAGATTGGCAACGACTCCTCACCACTGCACAGATACAGCAAGGAAGGGCACCACCCCTGCAGGCTGGTCCCTGCAGCCCCAGGCCTCCAAAGCTGCAGTCCCCCTTAGTAGGTCTGGCTGGGATGGAGTTTCCTCACAGCAGCCCGTATGATGCTGTTCTTAGGATTTGTGACCAAACAGTGCTGATAACACACCAACGTTTTAGCTATTGCTGAAAAGTGTTCGCATACTGTCAAGGCCTTCTCAGCGTCTCACTCTGCTCCCCCCAGCAAGTAGGCTGGAGATAGGGAAGAGGCTGGGGCAGGGAAGAGGTAGGACAGCTAACTCGAATTGAGCAGAGAGATATTCCATAGCACGTAATGTCATGCTCAGCAATAAAACCTGGGGGTGTAGTCCTTCCAAAGTAGCCATTGCTCGGAGACTGGCTGGGCATCAGTGGTCTGCTTGTGGGAGGTAGTGAGTGATTGTCTGTTTTTTTTTCCTCTTTCCTTCACTTACTAAACCACCGTTATCTTGACCCACAACTTTTCTTACTTTTGCATTTCTGGTTCTCCCCCTGTGGAGCAGTGAGCTAGCAGCTGGCTAGGGTCAACCCACCACGGCCACGAAGCTCTGAGCAGAGGCCTCTGCTGAGCCAGGGACAGGCTCACCAGCCAGTGCTGGGGACTGTGTCCTGTGGCATGTCACTGCACCACCACCCACCCCTCACCTTGCGATCAACACCCTCTCCCCCCTTTCTTGCAACATTACAAGTCTGCCCGAAATTCCTCCCACTCCACGCTCACCCAGCTCTTCAATGCTGTCACACTGCACTCATACCAAATGGACCCTCGGCACAGGCATCTGCTGCTCTGGGGTGAGGCTTCCTACTGCCTCTCACGAGGTCTTTTATGAAGAGACTGTAAGCCCACCTTGACACCCCTGTGTGACTGTCCCTTAGCTCATGAGCCCTGTCACCACTGCACACTTCATCCAGCACCCTGCCCTCACAGTATATAAGAGGCTGTTGATGGTCTGTATTTGAGGACACCGAGGAAAGCAGCTTTTGCTTTGGAAAAAAACAGTGTTTTGCAATGTTAGGTGTTCACTTCCTATGAAGGTCACAAGGTCTTTTGCGATTGCAGAGAGTTATTTGAAAACGTGATCTGCAAAGCTTCAAACAAAAAGGCAGATTTGCACATGTTCATTTCATAGCAATTTACTATCTAAGACGTGATTACTTTGAAGTAATCTTAGTCCTTGGAGTTGGCAAAACCAAGTAGATGTCTTAGGAGAGTCTCAAAGAAGTTAGATGGAGTAAGGTTAGATTTTGTGGGAAAAATATTGCAGATAATAGTCAGCTAAACTGTCTCAACTAAGTATTTTTTTTTTCACAAAGCATGAATTTATTCAAGTATTCTAAGATGCAGACTATACGCTCTACGTGCCGTTCTGAGGCTGGCGTTTTGGGATTTTGTTGTTGTTGTTTGTTTGCTTTTTTAAGGAAGAAAAATATTTAGTCCACATGGTGGCTTTCATTTCCAATTACTTCACAAACCAATGTACGTATTGCTGGTTAAATTGTTCTGAGCAAGCAGGTCACACGTCAAACATAAAATCCACGTAATTATAGGAGAACCGACTCCTAGTATTAGTAAAAGGGCCCTGGGCCCTGACTTTACAAAGGCTTACACAAGGCTACAAAGTTACGAATAATCTTAAGTATTTGCAGGGTGTGAGCTTCATTTATTCAAAATTGTCTATTATAGGTTTCTCACCATTTCTGCAGTGAAATAATTACACAGAAATTAAGGCAAATGTCTTACAGAGCGAGTGCACCTAGCATCAGTGGTGCATCTAGCCCACTATTTTGACGCCAACGTGAGTAAAAGGAGATGCTATTTAGGAGGAGCTTCTTAGCGTGGTCACTTCCCGGTACTTCCCCTGCATCTCTCATTGCATTAGGGATGCTGGAGAGTACATCCCCGTCTATTTCCTTCAGTGTCCACTTACGGATGTGTTTATCATCAATATGAATAATGCCTCCCTGAACCTACGAATAGTGTCCAAGTCCCCAACCTCTGGTGGCAAAACAGTCTAGAAGTTCACAATCTGCTTTGCAGAACAGCATTTTCTTTACATGTCTGAAAGATGATCTTCCGCTGTTTTCATGAGGTGCCTCCTCATTCTCATACTGTGGGATTTGGTTAACAACAACTTTATACCTTTAACGATTTTGTGAAACTTGATCAATCCTCTCCCCTGCCTTCTCTCTCCATATCAAACATTCCCAGCCATTATTGCTCTCGCTGTAAGGCAGCGGCACCATCCCTCCTCTGTGCCTTCCCTAACTCCTCTACATCCTTCTTGAGCCGCGAAGACAAGAACTGATGCAGTAATCAAGCTGAGGCTGCGCCAGCGTTTTATATAGCAGCCAAACAACTACCTCTATCTTGTTCTCAATATTCTTCCCGATAACGTACAATGTTTTGTGGGGGTTTTTTGATTGCCACTGCACATAAAGTTGATGAGATGATTTCAGAGAACTGTTTGAGAGCTCTGAGTTGTAACTGATACTACTAAATTCGGCAAAAGGGAAGCTTAGAAATCTAACTGCTTTACAGCGCAGGAGCATGTGAAAGCATGTAGTTAGTTATTAAAAGTCCCACCACCACTTTTAAATAGCTCCAAAAGCACCACCAACCCCAGTTAAGAATCAAATCTCAAGTGCACTTGAAGGTATCATCAAAGAAAAATAAAAGTAAATGCACCATTTTAATTGGAAATACACGACCTGTAGAGTCATACTTAATGTCTCAGAAAACCAGTGGGAATTCTCAGCTTTCCAAAAAGTAATTGTTTCTCACCTACTGAATCCTGGAATAGTTTAATGAGAAAAGGAATCGTATCTCCTCTTTATTATCCCAAGTCTGGAGAATAAAATTAGACTTCATAAAATGGTGGCTGATAACATAAGTCACCGAGTAGAAGATTTATAAATATTATGTGATTTTTCCCCTGGCAATATTTTAGAAATATTTACTTATCTTCAGACAAAGTCTAAAAGATTTATTTTATAAGCTGAATGTACTTTTTTTTTTGCAATTACTTAAGTTATTTATAACCATAATAACGGTTTGCTGTTATGAAGCCTGCTTAAATTTGAGAACCATAATGACTTTGAAACTAACAGATTGCAGTGTAAGAAGTATACTCTTTACTTGCTCTTACAGTAAAAAATTCCTTGTGAGATCGTCCATGTGGGCACCCCACACACCCTTCCGTGCAATAAGGACTCAAGAATATTAATCACAACAAATTTCAGAAAATGCTAAATACAGTTACTAGTAATATAATTGATAATACTTTCTAAAGTACTGCCTGCCTTCCATTTTTACCTGCACTATATTTGGTGAACTATGTAAAGATTAGGCAAAATAAGTATATATACATATGTATATATATAAACCCCTTATTTTTATTTCCATCAGTGCGTATGTGCCCACTTGCACGTTTTCCCCACGTGGCACGACGACGACAGCATCAACGAGGCCAAAGA
>NW_009214516.1:0-5816 GCF_000690835.1 Fulmarus glacialis
TCACACTGCCCTGTCACACTGCCCTGTCATACTGCCCTGTCATACTGCCCTGCCATGCTGCCCTGCCACGCTGCCCTGCCACGCTGCCCTGCCACACTGCTGGCACCAGTTGGTTGCTCCGGAGCTGAGCTCTGCTCCTGCTCCTGTCTCTGAGCCAAGGAAGAAGAGCACACAAGGCACCATGTCTCCCGCTTGTCAAAAGCAGAAAAATATCCATTCATATAAAACTGCTTTGACTCGTGGCTGATGTACCCAACACGTTTAAGCACTGAAAGAGTTGTTCAGTAAGTGGCCCTGCAGTGTGCAGGCTGCACCCGTAACCAGAGAGGAGGTGCTGGGGGAATGGTTTTGGCAGCGTTTCCTTCCTCCCCTGCAGCCGGTGAGCCCAGGAACCAAACCCCAGGAGCTGACCCTCGGCAGGAGGGACGGCAGACGTGGGCAGACCGACTTCTGCATGCAAGCTGCCGTCTCCTCGCCTCGCTAAGCTGGTCTGCTCCCTGATGCACACTCCTCCCGGGGGCCTGGCGATGCCGCTGCCTTCTCCTGCTGCTGCCAGAGCCCTGCACCAATCCTGCACCCAGATGCACTCCGTTCCCTCTGCAGCTCCAAAGGGCGTACCCAGGGGAAGAAACCCCATGAGGGTGGGGGTTCTGCATGCAAGCTGCCGTCTCCTCGCCTCGCTAAGCTGGTCTGCTCCCTGATGCACACTCCTCCCGGGGGCCTGGCGATGCCGCTGCCTTCTCCTGCTGCTGCCAGAGCCCTGCACCAATCCTGCACCCAGATGCACTCCGTTCCCTCTGCAGCTCCAAAGGGCGTACCCAGGGGAAGAAACCCCATGAGGGTGGGGGGAGGAGGAGTTCAAACGCTTGTTGAGCAGAGGCTGCAGAAAGAGGCATGGTGGGAAATTAATAATAGATTTCACAATGGGGAAAAAGAATTTTTGAATGTGGAAAAAAACCGCTCATCTAGTTAAACCCTTCTCAGTTTGGAGCTCTTCTCCCTGCTTAGTGGCTAAATTTCCACTCCTGCAGTTTGTACGCAGGTAGCAGTCCCATGCAGTGTCTTTTGTGTTTGGGATCAGGAATGACTGTTTTCTCCCAGTATTGAACACAGGCCTGGGAAGAGGCTAAGTCTTCCAAGCTGAATCTTCCCTCATTTTTTTAAAAAATTAATGCAGCTGTCATTATCTTCCAGCTGCTGTTGAGGAATAGTCTGGGATGACTCATGACACTCTCCAGTTGTCCCTTGCGATGTCTGGCCTGAAGTGGGTGGGATGATTTCCCACTATCCTGCCTGGCTGTTTGCACTTTGCAAGCCATGCAGAGGAATAGGTAGCCCAGCTGCGCAGGGCAGGCTAAGCCCCTTCTTGGGGGCAGCTCCCACTCAGTGCCCACCCCCCTGCCAAGAGCACCTCATGGGTGGGAAAGGCTCCACTGGGGGGGTTTGCAAGGGTGGCCAAGTGATGGGTGCTGATGTGATGACCTCTCTGCCTGGCTGCTGTGCAGAGCTGTGGCTTCTCCCATCTTGCTGGAGGGAAGCTGCCCTGCCGTGCCGTAGGTAGCTGTTTGCATTGCCAAGGATGCAATGCAGAAGCAGGAGGTGGGAGGATGGGAAGGGGAAGCCGTTGCGTGGGGGAAATGCAACTATTTACCTCTTCTCTGCTAGTAAGTCTGCCGAAGTGCTATGTCCCTCCAAGAAGAGTCTGCTTGAATCAGTGGGTTATGCTTAGAAATCAATCGTAATGCAAATGCAACAGAATACAGCTCTCTGGTGGTACCCCAGGCACTATCCCTCCTTGGCTTGCAGGGGTACAGATTTTACCTAATGTCCATGCTGGGCCAAATTCTTCTCTCAACTTAGCTCATTCTTGTCCAATTATTCCCCAGACCACCTTCTCTTTTTTTTTTCCTATCATCTCTGCAGTCTTCTGAGATGTGCTGCACTTGTCTGGGATTTTTCTTTTGCCCGTCAGGTCCTGGGTCATTTGGTTTTGGAGCAGTGAAGAGCCAGAGTGAGCCTGCAGCGGACAGACTGCCCAGTGCAGGGCTCAGGGGCTGTAGGCTTGCCTGAAAAACAAAAAAAACAGTGGAGAAATAAGGATAGCCTGGCCATTATCTGTTGATTTCCATTATAAAGGAGCACCATAGACCATGGCAGTATTTCAGTGATGTAACCCAACCCTGTACCCACAGGCAGAATTTGGCCCTCTGTGTCCTGGCACAGGAGGTGGAGGGAAGCCATGGAAGTAGGTCCATCAGGGTGAGTGCATTAACTTGATGTTTTGGGGTATAATTCTTGGAGTTGAAATGCATGAACAGAGATTTTACACTGAAATCTATGATTTCCTCCAAATTCTCTTCTTTTGTGCCTTCTGCATGCGAGCTTTTGTTAGTCAATTGCTACACAGCATTTTATAGCCTGCCTTTTGTGTAGTGGTCCTTTCAGCTCTCATGCTCTGATCACATTCAGCCCAGATGTATAGAGCATTTATTGTTTGCTTTGGGAGATTTTTAATGAACGTTTCATTTAATATTCAGCCTTACTTGCCGTTTGTCAGCAAGATCAACATCCTGTTGAATTTCACTGGAATCAACATCAGTGCATCAGTTATGGGTCCACATCTCATTTCATCAATAGTTGCAAATAGGCTACAAGACCATCTGAGTCAGTCGTGGATAAGAGTAAAGACAACAGAGGTCTAAATACAGACCATAATGGAAATTACCCTCTTTCTCCTTTCCTTCTCTTCTCAGGCTCTGATCCATTTCCCCCCCATATCTCATCTCTAGCAAATGCCTTGATCTCCATCTAAGGGTGTCCTGTCAAGGGGAAAAGAGAATTATGTTTGCTTTCTTCCCTTGTTTATGCTGCATGGAGCAGGCCTAAAAGGTTTTTCCCTCTTTATCCAATCATATTCTCTTGCTTTCTTTTTATAATAACGCTAGGGCTTGTCCTAATAGACTTGCTGGATAACTGGAGTAATACAGATATATATGAAAACTGCTTTGCTGAGAGGAGTAATAATTTTTCATTTAAACTATTAATGTCCTTTGGGGTTTTTATTCTGTTTCATTGAAATGCCTAAAAATATGTAGAAGAAAATATACTCTTGTTAAATGATTGGATAATTCTGCATCTCAGCTAAGAGTTGGGCAACCACTATCTGAGACATTCTGCAATTCTTCAGCAAAAATAGGAAAATCCAAAGTTGACGTTTTACATACATTTTTCTTTTAGAGCTATAAGAAGCAGTCCTAATCCTCTTACGCCTTGTTTTTATATAGAAATAGAAGCGCAAGCAAGAGCACAAGCCAATTTTTTTGTTTTCCTTGGTAGGTCACTGCTAACAGAGCGTTTTTTGAAATCCCAGCAACTGCTACTAATCCTGACCTGATTTGGAGTCTTTTCAAAGCACACGAATAAAACCAGGTTGACAAAGCTCAGCTCAGAGACTGGTTTGCCTTCATTTATCTCGACTGGGACTGCCACGGGGGCAGGAGAAGCACCACCAAACCGATCAGCTAGCAGCGTTGCTTTCAAGAATGCTTTATTACTCTGGAGCAGCAGCATCTAATGCTATAAACTTCCTGGGGTTGCTGGTGTGTTGGCCATGGCAGTAGCAATTGCTGTACATGAACACTGACCTCCAGAAGCACTTTTTCTCCTTCTCTTTCTCTCTTAGCATTTTCTTAAGTTTCCTCTTTCCAATACCCATGTGCGCCTTTAGTGCCTGCAGCACTGACCTTCCCTAGTATTTGTTTCCTCTTCTGCACGTTCCTGACTGTTATTTCAAGAGGAACTGAGGCTCTTTAAAAAGCCCTGGGAAGGGGCTTCCCTGTTGCTACAAAGGCTGCAAATTTGCTGTGTTTCTCCCACGCTACAGTAGGGCTCCAGACCCACTTGTTGTCAGTCATTCTGGCAGGATCGATAACTCTGGGAGAGGAGGTCAGAATGGGCAAATAAATTGACACTGAGTACAGTAATAAACATCCTGGCTATAAAGTCCCCTCACATACATATTCCATTTTCTGCAGAGTTTGTCATTTAAACATGAGGCACTCTGTATTCAGATAGGGAGTTGGGAATGATGGGGAAGGAGGAAGAAGGGTGATTAAGGCACAGGTCATGAATGGTTAATTTAACAGCATGTGCTTGTGTGGATGTGTTTCAGGACTTTGTTCCATCGAAAACCCCATCTCCAGTAGTTTTGGGACACTGATGAAGTTTTATTACACTTCCCAACTCTTGTCTCTAAACTCACAGGTTGGGGTTTTTTTTTACAGAATAATGAATCTCACAAAAATATCGGTATCCTATGACCTGCTCTCTCTACGCTTCTCCTGTAATTCACTTCTGGGTCATTCCTCAGAAGTGAGTGCTGCCAGTTTTGTTACCACCTTCCCTCTGCAAATCATCCCCTTCACCAAAGACTCTCCACTTGAACTAGAGAAAAGAGATTTCCTCCCTGAAAGACCAGAATTTTATCCTCATCACAGAGCTTTTACTAGTGTGTAATACACAGCAACCATCTAATATCTGTCTTCTTTATCCATAAAATGAAAGCATTAATATCCCCATCTGTCAAAGATTACATGTAAACATTCATTCCTTGCAGGATGTGATGGAGATCCCTTTTTGTATAAGCACTGCTACCCCTTCTGTCCTAACGTCTGATCCAGGGCAGCTGCCTTGAAGAGCATTTCGGAAGATATTCACACTCTACAGATTCATTCTCACTTAAAGGTAAACTCATACATAAGCATATACCTGAACAGGGGTTTCCACAAGTCATCAAGTATTCAATATCCAAGTAACATTTTAGTGCCACAAAAAGGCAGCTGATTTTAATAATTTCAAACTCTGGGGCTGTTTTCCAGCAAACAGATTAAATTTTGCAGCCCTATGCTGTTTTCCCCATACATTTTGGATTCTCTCAGCTCAAAATCTTGCTTGGTGCATTTTCCATGATGGTTGTCATTGGTCCATTAATTCTAGCAGCTCCAGGGTAAATTCTGTCTGCGTTTTCCTGCAGTTACACGGCATTTGATTTGTGCTCATCTACATAACCCATCTGTCCCCCGATCTGAGAGCTGCATGCAGCCCTAGGTTCCAGGGAGCATGGGCTCAGTGCGCCACTCTGAAAGGCATGGACAATAACCTTGCACAATTTCTGGCTTTTTTTCTTAGCATCTGATTAAATTAATGTGATTCTGTGCGTGAGTCATGTAATGATTGCCTGTTTAATGTACGGCTTCTCAGCTGCGGCGCCTGTTTCTGAGAGGTGATGGGTATCTGTAAATGGATGTACAGGTGCTCAGATTGTCTCAGGATCTCGCCTGAAGCAGTGCGATAGTTCCTCGGTGTGGCCAACATCACATGCAGTGCCTCTGTGCCCCTGAGCATGGGGTGGGGTTCAGCCCATGGTGCCAGTCCACCTGGTTTCTGCATCCTGAGGACTTTAGCAGCAGCGAAACCAGAGCCAATCATCAGCTCAGACAGGGAGACCTCCAAGGCAGACAGTTCTGTGTGCGGGGATGCTGCAGGCAAGGGCACCGACACAGCGTTCCTGGATCCAGCCCTCAGTGACCTGGTCATGGAAGCACTGGCAGTCTCCAGCAGATCTGCTCTGGTTCATGGGTCTGACTCCCCACTCAGATTTTCACATCAGACCTCACCTTAAGTACCAGAAAAAATGACCTCTGTGGTGTGGCCTTCTTTATGTACAGTTTATTGCTTTTTTTTCTCCCAAATAATCTTGATTTACTTACAAACTGAAAAGATCCGTTGTATAGGAAGGCTCTGCAGAGGGACCTGGA
>NW_009214517.1:0-21022 GCF_000690835.1 Fulmarus glacialis
CCCGAGAGGCCGCGAAAGCAGAGCCGTGCTCGGGTGAAACGCTGCCGTAGGAAAATTAGTAACTGTACAATTAACCTGTCAGCTTTCCTTCCGGGGATTTTCATTGCTGGGGGTGGTAACCGAAGGGAGGGGGAAATAAAGAAAAAAAAACGAAAAAAGCATCGCCCCATGGGTGAGTCATTTGAACTGGACAGTTCAAGGGAAACAGGAGGCCGGGGGCATGAATGCGAACTAAACAAAGTTTAATCACCCCTCCTTCTTCTCCCCATGCGCAAAATGGAAACCTTATTATATGATTCACTGTGAATCAGTAGATTGAATGCGATCATTATGAGTAAATGATAGTCGGGGCTCTGCTGGTCTTTTCTTTCCTAGAGGCAAAACTATAAAATATGAAGGATATAAATGATCTTCTCTCCGCTCCCTCATAAAGGACTTTCATTCAAAGCCGCAGTCTGTCTCGCTCCCAATTCCTTTGGTCCCCCTTGAATTCCACAACGATCAAGGTAGATTATGGCGAGTCCCGGTTTATTTGTCTTCACGTGCTTGTTTATTGGCGAAATGTCACGAAATATAATTTGTCCCAAATTCTTTAACATGAGAAAATACTTTGTGGTTGAAGGAATCCATGCTGGTACCGCCAAGGCGATCTCCGATGCTCAGAGCAAGTTCATTATCATGCTATTTTACAGCGTTTCCATGTTTACTCCCCATTTCTCAGGAGCCTTTTACATATCGTTGCATAAGAAAAGGATTTCGCCAGCTCTAGTTATGAGATTTCCTAGATTTTTTACAGGCGGAGCCGGTTTACAAAAGCTGTATTGTTTGACTGCGGTCTGGGTTTCCATTTGGGGTAATTATTGTATTCCCAGTCTTCTTCTAATCATTTGCTCACAAGGACACAGTTTTGTTTTTTTTTTTCCCTCCCCTTTTGAAGAAGATGAAATACTCCAAACTTGCAAGACCATTGGAATAATCCCCCCGCTTCTTTGCCTATTGTGTAAAAGCTATTCCTTACAACTCTCTAAATTGCTGTAAAATATGTGATGGAAAGGACGGTAAGAAAACATACAGAGCAGAAGAAACGCATGTCACATTTTCAAAAAACTCTGCAAACTGCAACAGTCCCGTTCTAAGTCTGTTCCCAATAGAGATGTCTATGCGAATAGGGGAAAAAAACCAAACCCAAAACAAACCCACTTTTCAGAAGGAAATACGTTTCAGTTAGATAATAATCAGATCCTGAGGAAAAAAATAAGAAGTTAATAGAAGGAAAAATCAAGGGAGAGCAAACGCCTATGTGCGGCAGGGCTGTGTCTGTGCAGAAGGGTTTCTCCTCCAGCTGCTGCCCCCAGCTGCACAGCTGGAGCAGGGCCGGGAGCCGCGGCCCCGCCGGCAGACAGTGGCTCAACCTGCGGCCACTGGCATTGAACTTGGCAGGTCTCCTCTTTCCAGCACCCCTTTTTGGACCTTCCTGCTGGTGTCACACAGCTTCCCAAGGCAAGACTGCCTCCCCCCACCTTTGATTTGGTCTGTAAAACCCGAGGCCCCAAAATATCTCCCTAAACTCATGAGGGACAGGATTGGGGCAAATATTCCTTTTTTTCCTCGGCTCAGATGGTTCGAAAGTGATTGCCTTAAGGAAAAACCTGCCAGTCGGGAAAACATATACTCATGCATATACATATAGAAGGATTTGAATTTCCCTGTGCAAAGGAAACTACAGTTGAACAGCAGAGTAACTGGTGTCCAGTATCTTCCAGACTGTCTATGGAAAAACAAAACAACATCACACTCCTGCAACTATCAAAGCCATCCGCAAGTATTTGAAACTGTCCTGATGATATGTAACCTCCTGCTTAGGAACTCCAGCGCCTTATTATTTTGGCGATGTGATCTCACCACATCCTTTTGCTGAGTGGCAGCCGATGGCTAGATATGATACTGGGAGTTACGTCATTCTAATAAATCTATGTAACCAAACATTTTCATTGCCAGAGGAGGAGGGAAAAAAATCCCAAATATTTTGTAGGGGAACTGAATTTGTCTTTCCGAAAGCTTATGTTCCTCTCAGACTTTCCATCAACCGCAAGCGTAGACATAATCTAAAATGTTCCTGGCTTGCCCGCTGCTGGGCTGATTAGCTTTTGGAACAGAAGAGATAACGTTTCTAGACATCGGTCTGCCTTGAGCTGCCTTCATGTTATTCCCTGCATATGTGGTTTTGACATTATTTATGTAGCAAGTGTGGGCTCTCTGTTGGTATTGGGTCATTTTGCTTTTCAACAGTTTTTTCTGTCAGTCAAAGCAGAACTTCTTTCAGCCTTTCAAACAGCATCAGACTTCTCCTTGCAATCCACAGCTTGAAGGTATGACACCCTCCACGCAGCCGAGCATCCCCCGCAGGGGTGAGCCCAGGCTGGCTGGCAAAGGTCCATGGGTGGCTGCAGGGTGCCCGGCCCAGGCGTGCAGGCTGCTGCCCACCTTCTACCACCTCAGCAGCGTGGACCATGCTGTGGAGCAGGGTGAGATGCTGCCACGGGGTGCGAACTCTACTGATTTGGGGTGGCACTAGATTCAGTCTGTCCCCTGCTGTTAACAGTCCCATTACAGTTGGGCTGGATTTGGATCGATTTGATTTTTACTTCTGAGACAACCTAAAGGATACCAACAAAGTGCTCCTACTTTTTTCTTTCTCAGTAAAATCACAGGAGAGATAATGAGCTAATGGTGCCACATTAATAACACAGAGACACAAAGAGGAGGCTCTGACAGCAGGCAGAGGAGGCGTGCATGCAGGACACAGAGTTATCTCCCTCAGGTTTGCTGGTGGCCTTTTGAAAACCATTCCACCTCTTTTACACTGAAGTCTCCAGGGAGAGTCCACCCATCACTAGTTACCAGTGCAGCTGCAAGCCCTGGCAGTAGGTGACATTTGCACATGCACACACGCACACTTCGCATCCTGACTCCCACACTGTGGTCGCTGGGGCTGGGGCGCGGGGGCAGATCTCCATCTGCTTGACCCAGCAGTAGCTATTTACAGGGAAAATCATGTGCGGCAGCCTCACAGGTAAATTCAGGTCCTCCTCACTTGCCGACACAAGTAGCTAAATACTGGTGATGTATAAAACCAGGGACAGAAAAAGAAATGCCACAGGAGCGAACACACAGCTGACAAGGGAGGGGAGCAGTGAGTTCACCGGCAGTGACAGGGAACACCTCTGTTCCAGCTGAGATCTTGAAAAGTAAGGGGAGGGAGGGAAGGAGGAGAAGAAGAAAAAAAGGAGAAAGGAGTGCAATGAGCATCTTGGAAAGTCACTGGAAACTTTGTTCTTAGGAGTAAATCTGGCTTCTTGTGATCCCCTTTCAGCAGGGCTGGCTGGGAGCCAGCCGGGTCCCCTGGAGCCCCCCTGGCCTTTTTGTCTGGAGCCTGGGAATCTGTCTGGAGCACAAGGCTGGGGGGACCAGACTTGGGTTTGCAGGAGGGATTGGCTTAGGCAGCGGCCATGTAGAGGAAAGGGGTTTTGCAGCCCTCAGGCCTTTGGAAGTCCTCTGCTGGGGCTGGTGGGCAGGCAGGGGATCTTCCCCCCACATTGGGGGCAGCTGGGGACAGGCTGGGGGGAGGTGAGGGGACAGGAGAGCAGGAGGAAGGGCAGGCTGCCTGTCCCCAGGCCCAAGATGCCAGAGCAAATGGGGTAGGGTGGAGGGATGGAGAGGATTGAGCAGAGCCCTCTGACCCTCACTCCACCAGTCTGTGTGAGGTGTCCCAGGGTGTCCCGTCTTCCCCAAGGTATTGTTGCAAGCAGGCAAATACCAAATAAAATGAAAATTACCAAAAAACAGAAGAAAAGCAAACCAAAAGCCTTCAATGGAGCCATGGTGCATTGCATTTCCCCTGCCTATCTAGCCCTCCCCTTCCTGCAGACCTCTTTCAGAGTGGGCTTTTAACGCTCCGTGTTGGATCCAGAGATATTAATCGGCATCTTTCCAATACTTATGGATTTTCATGAGTGATTGAGCCCTTTCCAAAGATTTTGTTCTCCTAGTCTTTCTGACTCAGTTATCCTGGTACATTATTCTGCCCTTTTTGTGTATTCCTCGCCACCCCCCATTATGACCTTTAGGGATAAAATTCGATTTATTTGGCTACTTCGCAGACAAAACCTAAAGCCTGCCTTAATTTGTAGTTTACTAGCCCTCTGATGTGAGACTACATAGAGAGCCCCTATCTGATCAAATGGCTGGTACCTTGACACAGCCCAATTATGTGAAAATATATCCTGGCTTATCATTTCAAATATCGTATAAGTGGAGAAACTGAAGTTGCTCCCTGTCTGTTTGATTTTCCTGTCCAGACACACTTGTTTAAACAGGCACCGTGAGACTTTTCTGTAATCTTACTTGGAGGAGTTCAAAAAGTGTTTTCACCTTGAAAGCCCTGAGCCGGATGATGGTGGCCGCCCCAGCCCACTCCCAGCTGGGCGAGGAGGGGAAGGGGCGAGGGGGGGGATGTCCCCTGCAGCTGAGCTCTCGGCCAGCTGGCCGTGAAACGCACCTGTGGCCAGGTATCCCCCCGCAGCATCCTCCAGCTCTGCCCATCCAGACTGACCCAGCTGCTGAGCTGGTACCTGCATGGCCCTGCAGAAGTCCCTTTCCCAGCCTGGGCTCGCTGCATCCCCCTTCCCTGCCCAGCCTCACAGCTTCCCCCCTCCCGGCGCCGCTGCATCCGCCTTCCCAGCTCAACCCTATGGTAACACTCTTCCTGTGCCCTGCAGCATCCCCCCTTCCTGGCCCAGCCCTGCTGCATCCCCTTTCCTGACCTGGCTCTGCTTCACCCCCCTTCTTGTCCTGGCCTCGCTCCATTTGCCTTCCCAACCCTGCTTGACCCTGGCCACCTCCGAGGTGGTATCACTAGACAGGGAAGCCATTAAAGCTGCCAGTCCCCAAATGCTCATCATCCAGCCCATGTTTACAACACACTGGAGCTTCTAGGCAAAAGCTGCCCTGGAAAGCTGCAATCCCAGTTTTCCCTGTTACACCCTCCACTGCAAGGCCAAGCATTTCCAGGGAGAGGAGGGCTGGTTTGAGGTTTCACCCCACAGCTCCCTTTGCTGTTCATGACCCTTCTGTGACAGACTCAGAGAGCTGACTACATCCCAGCGCGAAGGAGCTGTCTGAACCCGCGCATCCTGCTTCTCCCAGACAGAGCAAAAGGTACCACCTCTCCCCACTGTCCTTGCCTGGGCCAGCCTGAACCTGCAAGGTAACAGGCTTGGCTTCTCCTTCCCATGCTGCTTCCCAAGGGAATACTTGATGAAGGATGGCAGCTTTGGTGGCCATTGCATCCATATTTGCTAAAATGACTGTGTGGAACGCAAGGAGCAAGAGCAAAGCCATTTACCAGCTTGAGGTGAGATACAGAAGCTGGACTAGCTGTAGAAATCAGTGGAAAAGGAGATCTATCAAAACAAAAGGCTATTCCAATTTTTGCCCAAAATGCAGTGATCCAAGTCCTTCCCTTCCCTTCCCTTCCCTGCCCTCTCTCAGGTTTCAGATTGGTCCCCGGGTGCCTGTAAAGGACTTTTTCAACTTTCTGATAATTTCATGGGAGTAGGTCTCATTGAAATCCACAGCAACACTTAGAGTGGAGTATATAAAATAGGCCTTGGGGATTTTAAGTGTTCTTATGCTTTCCCTTTCTAAGAATCTGCAATAATCTTATCTTTAGTGACTTGACAAAATTAATTTTCTGCTAAAGTATATGCAGAACTGGTAAGACATGGAGAAAACCAAATTAAGTACAATAAACAGTCACTGCTTTTGAAAGATCATCTTTTCTACTAATTTCCTTCTTTTTACCCCTTTTAACTCTTTTTTACCCTCAATTGTAAAGATGCAATAAAACCTACTTTTTTCTGAACTAAAACTGTGGTTAGTAATTTTGGTCGATACAGAAGATTTCCTCCTTTTCCTTTGATCTACTTTTATTTATGTTTGTGTCATGCTTTGGAAGACTGACATGAAGTGCTGACTAGGTCTTCCATGCTGCTTCTATGTGATTCTTTAAATTAAACTATGTCCGAAAGTAACCGATATATGAACGTTTGAAGCGCTCAATCTTTTAGTTAGCGGTGCTATCAGTTTGCAGGGTTCGGAAAAACGAATTGCTTACAGAGAGGGAGAAACTTGTGAACATGTTGAAGCAGACTGGAGAGGCAGAGACACTAACAGCAGAATCAGTCAGAGGCTTCTCCAGACACAAGGATGTAGGAACCATGGGATGCATTCCCTGGCTCAGCACTGGAAGGGCAGTGTGTTATTTAAAGATTAGCTTGTAATGACATTTTTCAGGTATCTTTATGGGAGCTGGTGAAATTACGTAACCCAGTTACTGAAGTAAAATACAATACAAAACAAAACCAAACCCCTTCTGCAGGGTGCAATCCTTAAACACGGAGTGCTCGGAGTTCCTGCCAGGAACAGTGGGAACCGAATAACTGAGAGCACTCGCCACTCTCTCCATATGGAGACAAGCGCTTATTCCAACCTAGAGCCCGGCTTCGCTTAAAGGAAGGTCGAGCTGGCAAAGCGCCAGGGCCCAAGGGCTGCTTTTGATTTGCATATAAGAGACCAGCTTGCAGACGATGCTATCTTGCAGAAGGCAGCAAAACCATGCAACGGTCAGGCTTGATCACAGCGTTCTGGTTGCATTGCTTGAAATGGAGGATTTAGCTCTGGGAGTTGCAGTCTCCACATCTATCATCACCCTGAGAAGTTTCTGGGTTCATTTATAATGTCTAAGGAGTGATGGGAGCATCAGATTGCTTAATATGACTTCCTATATACATTACAGGCCATTTAGTTTCATCCACTTACAATAGTATTGAGTTCAAAAAAGTGTGTATTTGGATAAAAGATCGCTTCCAAAAAAGTAGTTGTTCTTAAGCTGGAGATATTAAAACATGAAGAAGTCATCACTGAAATTCAGAGATTGTTTTAGTAGTTAACTACCCATGCAGCAAGAAGCTCGTTTTAGTTCCAGCGTAACTCTCCATCCTCAGCTTCTGGCTGTTGTTCCCTGTGACTATCCCTGCTAAATTAAGTAATGCATGATCTTTCCTCCTGTAAGGAGATGAAACCGTCTCTCATGCTTCCTTTTAGTACATGTAACCACCTGGAGATCTTTCTCCAGCTGTCTGCCCTTGTCCTCAGTCTCTAGACCCATCAGTGTAGGTCTTGTTGACACTCACTCCAACGTCATCGTACCTTTCTTAAAGTACAGACATGAGACCTGGGTTTGTTATTACAGTCTGAACTTCGCTTGGATGGTGTACAGTGATGCTGTTGCTACCCCATGCTTGTGCTCCCCAGGTGTCAACATCAGTAAACTTCAGGTCTGTCACTGAGCAGTCATCCTTCAGCCCCAAACAAGGGCAACCTCCTAGGAGACCCATGCAGACTGCACTTATGAATTATTTAGGTGTTCTCATTATTTACTCAAGGAGCTAGGCTTGCAGGGCTTCCTGCAGTCCTCCGTGGGGCTTGAGAGTGGGGAGGCATGCCAGTTCTCTGCAGACGGGCCTTCCCTCTGCCCTTGACACCAGCCTTGAAGGGGAACACCCTGAAGCAATTGTAGGCCACGTTTGGATATGGAGTCACTTCTGCTCCTCGTGCACGTCTAAAAAAAAATCATGGGATGCACCACAGCTTGCAGATATATGAAAGGATTTTTTCGTTGTAGATCTCTGAGCTAATGTCAACAGCTAATCTATTATGCTCTGTTTCACACCCTGCACTGAGTTATCCATCACTTTTCCTCTTTCTTTTAACATGTCTGTGCAGTTTGTATGCTTAGTGTACCTGCCAACTGGGTGGTCAGTAACCGTTAAATAGGTTGTAATACAGAGATTCTGATTAAAAACCACGCAGCGCACAATGCACGTATTATCCACTTCTGTGGAAACATACATTTACTGCAGGCCTCATATCTTCCTTTTGCTTTTCTTCTCCCAGGATTTGAGACCAGCAGCTTGTTTGAAGGCATATGTCCCGCAGCAGCAGAGGACCATGTCCTTGCCCTGTCTCCATGGCCTCCCTTGCCAGGTGTTTTGTGTCAGCCAGGCACAAAACCATCATGCCATGCTGCAAACGCATGGGCTGCCATCACCTGGGGTCAGGGCGCGTGTGTGAGATGGAAACAAAGCTGGGATTTGGTGCATGAAATATGGAATTTGTTGCCCTTGCTTTATTTCTTTGCATCTCAGAAAGCAATCTAGGGAGGGAGGATCAGGAGGAAAAGGTGGGGAATCCCAGAGGGGAGAAGATGGCCATACTCAGCAGTAGCAGAGGTTTCCAATGTCACGGGGAAAGTCCTGTTAAATTTTGCTCCTCAATGTGGTCAGAAATCTCTGTTTAAGATGGACTGCCCAGCAACAGGGTGGGCAAAAACCCAGGAATGGTCTAGTAGCAGCTGGTGGAGGGGCAGCAGGAAAGTCATGGAGCTTGTGAGCACACACTTGGCTTCACTGAGGTTTTTCTCAGTTTAGTGGGCAGGTCCATTGATCTTATTCACATCACTGAAAGAATAGCCAGGATCAGGGAAAGGCACTGCCTTTCTTTCTTGAGTGTGTAGTGGAAGGTAAACTCAGAGTTTACTCACTTCATCCTGGAATACAAACAGTCAGTTTTCTTTTTGTTTGTTTGTTTGTTTGTTTGTTCTGTTTTATTTTATTTCAATTTCTATTCTAACATCCCTGGCATTCCTAGATTGAAAGGGGCAAATGGACCTTAACTCGGGACTCAGTTCTGAGGTACAAAAATCCTTTTTCTAAATACTGAAGTCCATTGACTCCTACAAGAGGCTTGTTTTGGTCCTGTTCACTGTGATAGCAAAACCTCCCTGAAATTAGTAAATGCCAGCCTGGAGCAAAAATCAGCTCAGCACAGAGGAAATAATTTTATCTGAGTGGTACTTGGTATGGGCTTCAGAAACAGTTAAAGGAAAAATATGGTAACACTTAAGAGTTCAACAACAAACAAGAGCAAGTCATTGACTTGTTGCAGTTAGTGTAACCCCCTTGAAGTCTACGAGACGAGTGCATGGGAGCTAAGAATCTGGCCCTCTATCCTATAGGCACTCTTGGATCAGATAACACAGATGTGTTAGATTAAGGAGAGAACCTTATAAAATAAAGCACTGGCTGCACTTGGAAAGTCCTTTTGTTAAATCCATCCATTAAAACATTAAAAAACAAAACAAAAAAAGGCATAAGGCAGAGCAGAGAGGTAAATCAAAAGAAAAAGTTGATGTACTCCTCTAGATTTACACTCTTCAGACTTTTTTTTTTTTTTGTCTCATGCACCCAACTGGTTTAAGGGTCTATTCTCTTTGTGGTACATGCATGCACATAACTACCATTGATGTGGAGTCTCCAGGTGATTTGATGTGCATTCCACATAAGGCATGGTGTCAAGTATATGATCCCTACACAAAAGAGCTGCCTGAGAACCACTCTTTGGGATATTTTTTTTTTTTTAGATTCCTTTGCTCCACATCTAGATTTTAGCAGATCAGAGTGCCTAACCAAGCAGTGGAACTACCACTGCTACTCTTTCATCAGCTTTGATCTATGTAAATTTGGAGTGGGGGGAGTGTGATGGGAAGAAAGTTTTCAAGTATGGGTGCAATCTTGCAAAATGCTGACTGTTTCCTAGCATAATCCTAGGAAAGAAGTAAAGGGACTGAAGGATTTTTAGCAAATCAAAAGAGGAAAACAGGAGTCAAAAATGTGTATTTGTGGAACACACAAGTTGAAGAACTTATTTCACATACCACTGTATCATCTCCAGTTAAGTGTTTTTAGGTCTACAGTGTGACTCAATTTCGCTGCCAAGCCCAGAGCAAGTCTGCTCTTCTCTCCACTGGATACAGCAAAACCAGCTATATAGACAATTGCAATTAATGTGAGATACATAGATTTAGCAAAAATAGCAGATGGAGATAGCTATGCCCAGCAGCTGATTTCACGTAGGTGTCAGTCACAACACCGTAAGTGAGGATGCACGAAGACTTGCTTTGAGGGTGGACTAAAGCTGTCTGTCAGGCCTGGAACTTCCTGTTCTGGTTTGATATTGTATCCCTCTCCAGGAAACACAATTATTTCTTTGGGGGTAGGATTTTTGTGCAGTAAAGTGATTTGCCGTTTTTTCAGATGCAACTTAAACCCAGTGTTCCACATTGGCAATGCTTGGCTTTCCTATGTTTCAGAGAGAAACACAGACCAACAATCTCCATCGCTCCAGATTTTTTTTTTCTCTCTCACACACACACACGCAGTCCACATCTCAAGCGTGAGCCAGTTTGAAATTGTGATAGGAAAACTTCTAAATTAGTGCTAATTTTATCATGCCTGCAGAATTATCCCGTTTTAAACCAAGTGAAAACTTGGCCCTCTTGGAGCAACACGTATGTGTAAGTTATTTCAAGTTTTCCAAGCCTGCCTTGCTGTTTTCTGTTGTTCTCCTCTCCCAAACGTCCTGTTTGAACAGAGAAGCAGGGTGGCTAGAAGGAGGGATGAAGGGTTTGGAGAAAATTGGGGTGCAGGGTTTGAGGCAATGAAGAGAGGACACAGATACAAAGAGAGTTTGTGGCGGGACTAGCGTGGGCTGAGCAGAACTTTGGAAAGAAAAAAATGAGGAGATTAATATGGATGTGCTGTAGGTTTGCTTTCATGGGGGAAGAGGAAAAGGGAAATGTAAATTGTAGGGATTGTTTTTTATAAGGAAACTGAGCTGGAAAGAACTGCACATATGGTAATAGTCCTCTGAGTAGATCTAGCTGCTGTCTGAAACACTTTTTCAGAAGTGAAATTGAAAAATTACACTTGGATCAAATCCTATCAAATGCCAAAATCAAATGCTATCAAATTTGCTTCATTTTTTCAGTCAAACTCTTTCTAATTCAGAAGACATCAGAATATTTTTTTTCTATTCAGAACTACTTTTTATTTTAACATTTGTCGCTCTTTTTTAACGTAAGAGAAACTAAAAAACTAAACTCAGTTTTATGTTTGTACAAATTGCAGATTTTAATCTTTTTTGTATGCCAAGAGAAATTTTAAATTAAAATTCCTCCTTCTCCTCTGAATTTTTGCAGGCAAAACAGAATTTATTTTCACAACACCCTAGACCCTTCCTCCTGCAGCATAACTTCCATTTCTGTGTGCATCTTTCACCATTCAAATAATTTAGGAGCACAACATGTTTGGATTTCAGTGCTGTCATTTCTATAACGAAAGCCCAAACACACGCTGTTAGGACGGTCCCTCTGCCGGAGATCACATCGACACTGATGTTTTCAGATGCTGAAACAGAAAACACATTTCAAAGCCACCAGTTGCGATCTGACCCTGTACCTCATGGACTCTCTTTAGAAAGACAAATCTGCAAGCAGAGCTACCTACAGTAGAATTTACAAAAGCCACAACGTGCCTTACCAGTTACCAAAACACTCAAACTTGTTATCAATAAACACTGGCCAAGGTCGAGGGGCTCCTCTGGCTGTGGGGGATGAGGATGCTGAGATGTGGCTGGGGAACGAGACCAGGTGATGGCAGAGACTGGGAAGGGGAACTGCCGAGTGGGAAGTAGGGAGAGCTGAACTATCAAAATGTTTATTATCTGCTTCTCCATTTCCTTTTGCAGGACAGCTGTGCAGTGGGGCAAGCTTAATCCAAGCAAATAAAGAAGCAAAGAGAGAAAAATTATTTGCAGTTTCTGATCTAGCTATGTCATTATTTAAATAATGCATGTAGATATGAACTACAGCATTTCCATAAATGTATTATTCCAAGTTGTAACTTTCCTATGTAAAGTACTGGGGCAGTGCCTCCTCAAACTGAGGACTGAATTTCTTTTACACAGATTATTGTAATTTCTTTAATAATCCAAATGAAGGCGCAGCGATATTGTATATTGTGGGTTTGAAAATCTTTTTTACGACACAAATCCCTATCACACACCTGCAGAAGGACCGGTAAAAGATATTGTTTCATAGATGCAAGTGTAGTGTAGAAGGATTTATATCTATATATCCCTAAGGACTATATTTTGCTTTTAGTGCTTTGATTATCAAAACCAGAAAATATACAGAAATGAAACTTCAGTTAGCAGGAGAATTATTCATTAGCTAGTCTGAGTTACACACACATTGAGACAATGTTAGCCATTTTTAAAAAGAACATTTTATTTTAAAAAGTCACGTTTGGAAGGGAGCATGGCAGAAAAAGTTGAAGTATGCTGATACTGTCAGAAATATGTTGACACACGATTTGCTTTTTTAATCTCTCTCTTTAGTTTTAATACTAAGAAGACTTTTTTCATGAAAAGACATGATAGATCACTGTCTTGGAATTCTTATGCTTCACTCAGTTATTCCATATTTGAAGATAGCTTGTCATTTATGACAACACAGTTATTTTTTTCTTAGCAATGAATAGAATGACAAGAAAATCATTGTTTTGTGTGTGGGTAAAAGACAAGGGAATAGTAGAAGTCGTACGCAAACATCTGATCTAGAATTTTCTTCCCTCCCCAAAAGATTATTTTGCACAGAGTTTTAACAACTCTTTTCACACCCTGTGACGTTTTTCAGTAAAAAAGGGTGAATTGCTCCTTCCTCCTTTTGGAGTTTCCATTTATTCTTGCAGCTACACAATATCAGGAGAGAAGTCTCCATCCTCCCCAGCTTTTAGCTCCTGGGTTGAGCCTGCCAAGAGCTACCTATGCTGTAGCTGACCAGGAAGCCAACTTCCCACTGCTCAGAGGAAATTATATTAAATCCTGTTAAACAATAGTGAGCATTTTAGGTCAACATTGTCTTACATCCACACCAACAACTTCTTTCTCTGCTTTTCTTATTCTGACAGTGCAGACAGCTGAAGACCTGCAGGTTTTCAGGTTTGCAGGTCAATGGCAGGGCCACGACTGACTGTGCTGGGAAGTGGGTCAAACTCATGAAGCAGCTTAACAAACGTTAAAAGATTTGACCAAAGTGTCTCCCTGAAAGTGCATCTAGAGTTTTAATAGTTGTGAGGCTTAGAAAATATGCGCTATTTTGCCTTTTAATTGCCCTGAAGCTCAAAGGCAATGAACTTTTCCATGTGTAAGTGGGATATACCTATTCTGCTGCGAATCAGCGTGCAGGGGAAGAATCCAGACATAAATAACCTGTCAGCCCAGTTGCCTGGTATGAATTCAGACAAATATGTTTAACCAAACATGGATGCTTCAGAGGGTGTTCTTGTGGTTACTCCAACTGCTTTCATTATACTTTTATATTAACAGTGTGTCTGCTCACCATGTGCAATAAAACAATTTCTGAGGCTCAGCCTCAGAACATGGGGCTCATTCACCGTCTTGGATAATAGCATTGCTTGTTTGCACTGTTCTTATTGAACTTTCTAAATATATGTCATTTTCCTTTTCATTCTAGGAGTGATTGTACATTACAGCAATTACAGACAAACCCTTCCAGGCAGCTTGAAGACCAAAACTTTCTTTGTGTTGAAGTCCAAAGGCAATTATTGGCATTACAGTTTAAGAGAAGCATTCCATCTCCCTGATGCAACAGCAGTAGCTTTCTGTGGCATGTTAAATAAAGCAATTTGCCCTGTAGGAGACTAATGCATGCAGAGTTGTGATGAAAAAAAAAAATCATACAGCTGCTCTGAAAGAAATAGCAACCTCCTCTTCAAAAAGATACAAAACTTACTCTGGCACTGTTTTAACCAAAAGACACCACATCTTTAACCTTTGCCTTTACCTCCTTGACATTTCATATATTGCTTCAAGACTGAGACTCTATAAAGACACAGGCGTGCTAATTACCAGTCAAATAGTTGCATTTTAACCAAAAATAGTTGATAAAAATGGAATATGACAGTGCTTTCATAACACATGCCAGCATATAGAAGTCAGTTCAAGCCATATTTTTGTCCTCACAGCAGTTCGCATTTGCAGAAAAGAAGGAAATGAGTAGACTTGAGGCTAGAAGTATAAAGACCTGACCTCAAACAGTCTGATAGTCATATTTTCCTATTTTGGGGAGTCTTAAATGTTAGGCAAATAACAAAAAACAGGTGATTCTCTCCCTTCAGATATGCTATTAACAATATTTAAACAATTAATTAAATTATTCACCTAACATAACTGTGAATTATTTGCCTAGCTCAGTAAGCTGTGTGAGTAACAAAGGGGGATGAACTAATACACTTAGGCTTGAGTACCTCAAAAAAAGTTGGAATATTTCTTCAGCAAAACCAGTGAACTTTTTTCCAGCACTTTGAGATCCTCAGATTTGAAGCACTAGGGGCTTGATCCTAAAACATTATTAACTGCTCACCCTAAATGTATTTACACCAGCTGAGAATTAGTCTGGTATAACAATCATAAGAAGATGAAGAGAACACTATTACTAAAACAGTAAATGTATAGGAAGTAACTGTCAGGTAAGAGTAAGAACAAATGTGTCTTCAGGATGATGTATGTGATTAAAATAAATGTATCAAATACTACAGCAGCTCGTTGGCGTCTATAAATAGAGTTGTTACAAAATTTTTTTTCCAGACAAATTTCTGCTCTGGAGGATAGAGAAAGGTTTGAACAGAAAGGAAAGGAATTGCTTTAACAGCTGTATTACAGTAATGAGACGTAAGAGTAGCTGATTTCACCAGCCATCACACAGACTGTTCTTTTGAATGGTGAAGGTGATGAGGTTTGCAAAATAGAGAACACTAATTTTTCTGAGTCAGAGCCAGGTTTACTAGGACAGGCACAGAACATGAGGAAGTTCCCCATTTTTAAGAACAAATTAAGCCACTTAACTTTTCCTGTCACAAGAATGAATGCTAGTCTAACAATTTGATGGAAAACCTGAACTGGGCAAACGGGATTCTTAGAGGGGAAGGGAAGGTAGAAAAGATTGGCCAGAATCTGATGCTTTCTTGAAGCATCAAGTGGTAAGGCAAAGAGCAGCCTTTCCATAAGCCTTCAGGGTGCAAAAGCATGGTCTTGCTTACGCTGTGATACTCTGACAAACACTTTTTTTAATGGAAATTGATTTAAGGATGGTTAGTTAAAGTTGGGTGATCATTAATTTGGGATTTCATGTGCCATACGTGCTTTGGAAGGAATCAGTCTGTACCGTTGGCCTGAACATCAGATGAAGTTTGATTATACACGGCACCAGCTGACTGGAAACCCTATCACACCAGTTGCAAGGCCAGATTAAACTGATTAACAGTGAACACTGATGAAGTACTCTCCCATTAGTCCCCAAGAACTGCATCATGAAAATCTTTCATCATCTAGCATTGAGCTTTTTGTATACGGTCTGGGTTTAGATATAATGGTGACTCTTCAGAAAGTAAAAGAGAGTATTCAAAGAAAATGTTTTTCTGAAGTTGGAAGAAACAGCCTGTCTATTGTTTATCCTCTGACCACACAAATACCTTGTGGCAGCTACGTCTTTTAAAACTGTAGCTCTGTCTCACTCCTTACATCTGAACAGCTCTGTAATAACAAGTAACAAACAACAAAACTCACAACAGAATGTCAGCTTTCATTTGGAGTTGAAAGGAATTGTAACATTGAGCAATGAAGTGATAAAATCAGTGAAATGGGAACTCTCCCCCTGTGTGTGTCAGTGCAAGCTGCTTGCACCATGGACCTGTATGTCTGGTAAGGACCTCTCACGGCACTGCAGCAAAAACTCTGTAGCACGCCCCTGCCCATAGCAAGGGGTTCGGACTAGATGATCTTTAAAGGTCCCTTCCGACCCAAACCATTTTATGATTTTACAATAAATAAATAGTTTTCATGTTCAGAACTGTGGAAATAAATCAGGTCCCACCCTCAAAAGCAACTTGTTTGAAGAACACAACAGCAAAAGGGGAGAAAAATCACTATCAGACAATTTCCACCAAAGAAGCCAACCTTGCCTTTTTCCACCCTGAACATTCTAAAAAATGCAATGAACTGAAATACATGGGGTTTTGGAGCATTTTGCAATGTAATTAAAAATAGGTCAGGGGGAAAATAAAAGCTTACTCTCTTCAACAAATGATCACAATTAGTCAACAAGAACGGAGCCTGACTCCTTAATAAATGTGTTGGAATTATCCTCCTTTCTGGGAGCAGGCTCCCAGAACAGCTCCCGATGTTTACGGGTTTGCTACCATGAGAAACTGTTGTGGGATCCAGTCTTCTGCAGTTTAACATGATCCATCAGCTGATCGCTTGTTCTGCTGCAAGGCAGATCGTTGACACCATTACGATTTCATCCGCTGCCTCAAAGCCAATTTCCCTGCATATAAGCGCTTCATTCAGAGCACAGAAAAAATACATTAGCGAAACAATATAGCGTACTGTACAACAAGGATTTTCCTGCACTGTAACTCTACAGCTCACCAGGCAAAAAACACTTCTTTTTATTCTAGTTCCCCAGGGTGCTACATGGAGACACCAATCCTGAGACGGATTAACTGTGGCGCTTTCATCAAGAGAAACTTGTCTTCACTCTGACTTTGGAATAGAAAGAACGTGCTATTACCCTTCGACTTTGAAAGAGAAAAGCTTTCTACCTACATTCCTCACTCGCTTCCAAAGTTTAGCTCATAGGGATTAGAATTTGCTAGATATAGGGTAAGCCCCTTTCAAAATACTCATTTAAGGAAAGATGGAGAGAGCTTTCACATATCTTTACTGGATGTTTATTAGTCTTAAAAATAGGTAAATCAGAGTTAAAGGATGAGCAGAATATTAAATCTTCACATGAAATACATCAGAGTAGTCAGAAAAAATGGCATTTTTTCCCTCTCTGTGGCTTTTATATAAGATTTTCTGTTTGCTGTTCAAAACCAACCTTTTCTTTTCCTTAATCCACAGGTGATTTTGGGGGTACTTTGATTTTGGGAACCTGCCTTGATCCGTACCAAAGAGAATAAAATTTCAGGCGGCAGGTGCTTAATATCTCCTGAGTATTGAGGTTTCTGTAAGGCATTTCAACACCTAGCCATGAAGTGTGCGGAAAGCCCGAATCACTTCCCGTGTCAGGCCAGCATCCCAGCCCTGCCTGGGAATAAGTGTGTTTTCAGGTCACTGGCTTCAAAGGAGGCTGAAAATGCTAAATATTGGGTAAGGTCTGGTATGACATGATGATTTTGTAACTATATCAGCTTTATAAACTCTCCCTGAGAACTGACAAGAGAAGCAAGGCTCTTTCTGGGTTTCATTTGGATTTCACCTAAACATGTTTCAAAACCATGCATGGATTTTAGCTGATTTCAGCTGATTTCACTTTTTTAGTCATCCCCATTATTTCTAGTTTACACAGTGGGAAACATATCTGGTAGGGAACAGCAGGCAGAGACCTAATGCTTCCTCACCTTCCCTGAGCTGCCCACCCTGCTGTCGGGGAAAGGGTTTGTGCAGCTCTGCCAAGAAGAGGATTAAGGAACCTGACCTAGCAGAGGAAGATCCCATGGGATAAGGGGTATTTTTCATCCTGGTGTGTTAGCCAGCCTGCTTTTCCCCTTGCCTGCTCGGCTGGATGAGCACCTCTATGCATGGGCAACAGCAGGAGCTGGAAATGCTCAGATGGTGAAGAAAGAGCACTCAGGAGGTGGATTGCTTTCCTGAGTGTCAATATAAACACTTATCAAATGGCAGCGTCAGTCCCACGAGCGTATTTCCAGTGGTACAAAGCGCTTAGGGCAGAGGCTGTTGGCTCACCTGTCCTGCTGTCCTGCAGCTGCCCAAGCACAGCTCTCTGTGCCTGCCCAACCAACCGGATCAGGGAATTGATCTGGCTAGGAAAAAAAAAAGTTAAAACACCCTGCAAAAAGCAACATGTTTTTCTTTCCAGCCAGAATCACTTCTCCCATCTGGCCGGCCGCACAGCTGCACAAACAGCTGCACCAGCACAGCGGCAGGGCCGACCGGGAGCGAGGGCTGCGTGGGCTGGTGCAGGCAGCACCACTCATGAAGGGGAACCCCCCTCCCAAGCCCCACCAGGCACAGGTCTCCCGCAAGGGCCCCTCGGTGCGGCCGCGCTCACCAGCCGTCCAGCCGGCGGGTATTTGGGTGTCCTGCTTTCCTCCTACTCGCGGAGGGCAAGGAGCAATGAGCGCGGCAGCAGCCTGGCTGTGGCTGGGGGGGGGCGGCTGCTCTGCCCCGGGGGGAAGCAGGGTCGCTCGTGTTGGTTTGCTCCCCTGTTCTCCTCGCTCCCTGTTCCTGGGCTGTCCTGGAAGACAGGCTAAGAGAGAGGGTGATGCTGATACTGGGTAACAGCCAGGAGCAATGTGCACTGTTTTGGGCCTGGAATTGAGGGAGAAGCTGGCTGAAAGATCCAGTTGAAACTTGAGGAGCATTTGGCGGGGCAGAGTTGGAATTTGAATAGATAATCACATCCAAACTTTGCTCTTCTAGGAAAAATAAAAATCCTTGGGATCTTTAATAACTTCCACATCCCAACTGAATGTGACCTTTGTGCCCGCCAAAGTATGGCATCACCACCAGCACCAGGCCCACTGGCTGCTGGCTGGGGTGTTTCTTCAGCAACGACTGGTGGAGAAGATGGTCAAGCACTGAGTCACTCGTACCACTACGCTATGAATACGGAGCAGTTGTTCAATTATAGAACTCATCACTAGGTTGACTCAGTATTTGAAATCGGACTAAACCGAATCAAAGCTAGAGATATAATTTAGACCACAATAACTACTGGCAGACTGACATAGAGTTGCCCATCTGAAGCACAGGGAGGTCAGCCAGCAAGGATTCCTTCATGTAGAGATTACAAGATACTGCCTCTGAAGCTTTAAGTTGCACTTGCACCACATTCCCTCATATTTCTTAGGAGGACTCAACTGAAAGCTGAGATTCCCATACCATCTGCTGATAGCAACAGCTAGGTTTAAAAAAGACTCAAGGTACAAACACCAGAGCTGGCAAGTCTGTCAGTCAGGGAAAGCAAACACAGTTCCATTTTCTGTTTTTAAGTGCTGAATATTTGAACTTATCTTTGTGACAATCTCTTTTTTTTTTTTTTCATAAATCTTTCTTCACGTGTCCAAGGAGTAAAATGTCCACAGAGTGGTATTTACTATTTTTACTCAAATAATACAAATTCGCTCACCAAAGATGCACTAAGGTGTTGTATTTAAAAGCCACACTCCTACTCCAAGAACGATACATCTCTCATGATTCGAATACTGTCAGTAAGGTTTCTGATGGCACCCTGTACCAGAATTGCTGAGTGGTTTTGTATGATCATTGTCTCTATATAATTACACAGTGCCACAAGAATACAGGGACTAGCTGATGCTATGTAGTGGATTGGAAAAATATTCATAGGGGATGGAACAGAAGGTAATATAATTTAACAGATACTGCAGCTAAATATTAAATGAGATGGACTGGTCTGCTGGCATACCATGCGACGGGTCCTGCTGAAGCCACAGCAAGGGCAGAAATCAGTGTATGACGTCCAATAGCATTTGCTGGGACACACCATTTCACTCTCTCACATTCCACAATATTGGATTCAACTTTATTAATGCTGTAATTTTTTTCATTATTAGAAAATGTCTTCCTGTTTCTGATCAAGAGTATTTTACTATTAATACAATGACTAAAAATAAAACAAGTGACTCATACAGATTTTGACATCAATTGCATACGTTTGTGCATATGTGTATATATACATACATCAAAAATAGTAGCTTCATTTTTTCTGTACCCATGTCATTTTCACATGCAGTATATAGCAGACACTATTTTTTTAAGTGATTCTGAATGTACAGCTTTGTGCAGCAATTTTAAAGAATATTATCCCTGTAAGGAGTAAAATGTCACATTTTTCTTGCAATGGAATTTTTCTGTCTTTAACTGTCTCATTGAGACTCTCCCCCGTCTAATGAGAAATACATTTGAATAAATGACAAGATAATTAATATGGAATCCGTTTCTGTTTAACAGAAACATTTATTTGCATTGTATTATTATTATTATCATTATCATCATTATTATTAAACATTCACATTGTGGTACCATGTACAGAACATGATGAAAAAGAAGCAGCATACACGGATATTTTTTTTCCTGCATTGCAGCTCTGGGCCTTTATTAATTGTTTCAGTAGAAATATCACTATATTACTGCCAATTGCCAAGAACAGTGTACTAGAGTAAATATACAACTTACCCTGCTGTGTGAATACACTCCCAAATAGTCATTTCTTTTATGCATAACTCTGAATCATTAACATTTTTCTCCTGTTGGTTTGGGGAGGACCATTTTATTTGATCTATGCTGACACTCTACATTTTTACAACAACAAAAGTAAGTTTGCTCTAAAAGTTGAACTTCTTCCTTAAACTCTCCAAGTAGTTAGCCAAGTGGGCTATTTTCAGAGGATCTTAAACAACTTAGAAGAACAAATGCTTTTAAAAACCATTTGTTTATTCTTCCATTTATCCAAGACAACAAACTCTAAATAAAATCTTTTCAAAATGAGTATACTTAAAAGTTTCACTCTGATAGCAAACAGAAAGCAGTTTGCAGCATATTGAAAATATCGATTGTCTAAAATGCGCAACAAGAAGTATACAAGCATATCTGTATTTTTCCTGTAACTTGCAATGCATAGTTTTCTTAATAACCATATAGATTTTACAAGAGTGTATTTTGGTTATTTTTTGTCTAGGAATTCAGAATGCATAAATATTGCAATAACAGAAAGGAAATTCTTGGGGCCGATTTATCTACTGAAAAGAAGTCCACAGGCCTTAAAACATGGGAATGGCAGAATATCAAGGGGAACTTATTTACTTTCTCTGCTGGAAACTTCATTGAACTATGGCTAAAGATTCAAGAATAAAACCATTATTTTAAATGCACAGGTGCATAACTGGGATCATTCATTTTACAACAGCAGAACCAAGATGAGAATCTGGCCCCG
>NW_009214517.1:21039-29609 GCF_000690835.1 Fulmarus glacialis
GAATGGTAATTTTCTCTGTATGTGCCACAATAATGCCTCAGACTTGACCTTTGGCTTTGTTGTCACCAAGTATTATCATATGTATAATTTGACCTTTCTCAGTTGTATGAATGCTTGGCCTTGAACTCCATCTAACCTTCTAGGAGCTGTAAAGATAATTTCTATACATTTGCAATAAAGTCTCTGATTTGACCTATGACTCAAATGAACAATAATTTCTTAATATTCCCATTCCTCCTAAGACTATTTCTCGTAATAGTATAATAATAGGGCAATAAAATGTCCTTCACTGTGAACTCATGTTATTCTAAATTTTGAAGGTCTGTGCTTCAGGGCATTCACAGTTCATTACATTTCTGTGTTGTCAAAAGATACTATCAGGGCATCAAAAGTTTCTAGAATGTAAATCAAAATGAGTGAAAGGACAAAAGTGACATTATTTAACTGTGTCTATATGCAGACAAAACTAAAGACGATAGCTTTAACTAGGGAGAGTAAAACAAAAGCATATCTTAGCAATAACAGAAGACCTTTAATAATCCTGCCATTTCTATTCAGCAATTTCAAAGCAGAAAAGTAAGAAATATACAAAAAACATTTCAGTTCTGCCTTTTGAAAAAAAAAATCGTGTGTTCTATTGTTATGCAACGAAACAATGAATAATCAAACATCATGGTATTCTGCAGCAAAATATAGTAATTGTGATGTTTTTCAAAAAAAAAAGAAAGTCCAGCAAAATGACATACTGGAGCATTCTGTTCTTGTCGATGTAATGAATGAAATATTTAATTTTGCAGTGTTGGTTTTGTTACTTCACTAGACGATCAGTGCCAGAGTCCAGTCACAGCCCCGAACTCAGTGATAACTACAGGGCGCACTGCTGCTCTTGCAGTCTTCATCTGTTTGATACCAAAGGTGTAATAAGAAAAGACGAACGCTCCCAGCTTGCCTCTTGCCGGGCTTCCCTCTGCTCCCCCGCAGAGCTGAGTGGGTGCCACAGCACCCAGCACAAAGCTGAAAACTCCGGCAGCTCTTCATGACTCTCCTCAGAAAGCCACAGACCAGCAGGCAGCCAGTCCTTGACCAGGGACTATCTGCAGGGGTGCATTTTTAATTCACTCTGTGATCCTACCTTTTCTGTCCTATTGCAATTTTCAAGATTTCAGGAAGCTAAGCAAAGAGTCTTCTGTACTCTGAATATCTACAGGACTGGTATCTGTCTTGTTTGCTGCTCCATTTGGTACCTTGGGACAACCTGGTGGGAAATGGAAAGTACTAAAAAGCATTTTAAGGTGCTAACTGCTTTAATGCAATACCAGCTTTGTTAAGCTGGTGACAAAGCTGTGGTTTGTGAAAGACTGGAAATTTTATAAAAAACACCAAATCTGAAAATCAGCACATTCCCTGGAGTGCATGTGTCATACATGGCTTGGATGATGATGGACTTCTTGTTCCATTTATAGCAAGGAAGCTGTTAAGGAGAGACTAACTTCTCAAATGAGCAGTCCCTAGTATTGCACTCAACAATCTTAGAATTGCTTGAAGATTTCTGGTCCAGTGGTATTAATTTTTAATAATGTTGGAATGCAAGAAAAATGCAAAATATTAGAAGTGTGCAAAGGAGTTGTGATTATATTTAAAATGGATTCAGCCTGATGACATACAATGTGTGTGATGTGCAAGCACCTTTTTCAGCTGTGTAAAACTGCAAGATCACCCTTCCAAAGACATGATTTTCTGTCAGCAGCTAAAACTGTATTTCAAGCCAAATTTTGCTTGGAGTGGAATGTTAATGGGTCATTATATTTGATGATTGGGCCCAGTACAGAAGTTTTCACTTTCCATGTAGCTGTACCCAAAACTTGAATACATTTGAACACTGACTGAAAATAAAAAGCTCTGATTTGAAGGTCAATAATTCAGGAACTTGGTCCGGTATAAGTAGAACATAAAACATATGTACTTAGATTGCAGGCTCACGGGTAAGATAAATACAACTGCCAACATGGGGTGATTGAAATCAGTACAGTAAAAGGCAGCTGAAACACCAGCTGCCAGCCATTGCTCAGGTTTTGCTGGTGTCAAGGCAGAGAAGAGCTTTTGGGACCATGAAGTGACTTTGGCAAGGCCAGCTGCAGCCAGGATATTTATGAAAGGGGATGTGCAGCCATATACCTGCACTCGCTTTAGTGCCATGACCTGGATCTACAGCCCTCACAGTGTCTTCGCTTTTAACCAACCAGGAAATCCATCCCTATATATGCTATGTAAAAGATTTTCCATGCACCCTTTTAGAGAGACTTTCTTCTTTCTTTATTTCTTGAAACTGTACTTCTCGGAAACTACTTTCCATGGCTTTTACTCTCTACAGCTATTCAAGCCAAGGCTCTTTTGAAAATGAGAATCTTTTCTCTTGTTACTGGTAGTAATGTTATGACATGATCAATGCAGCTCTCCTCCTTGTACAAATTGCTCCTTCCGAGTTATCTGTCTTGCTATCTTAGTTTTCTTCCCTACTGCAAAGGCTGGTGACACAAGACTAGCTCAGATACATCACTCAAGATTAATCAGAAGCTTCAGAGTACAGTGAACAATACAGGAGATAAAGGCCAAATTATTAGTAGAATACGCAAACTGAGATTCAGTTCAAAATCTTTACGCTGCTCTACTTTTTTGCTTTCAATTAGGTGGTTTATGTATCCGATCTCAGTGGCAAGGGCCACCCTCCGTGGTCACTTGGAGGTCAGCTGCCACGGGACAGAATGGAGGGCTGAAAACTGAATGATGAAGGTGCCTGCAGCTAATCAGATCTCTCCTAAACATAAAGTGTTTCTTTGGCAACAAGTAAATACTTTGGGTTCTTTAAGATTAGGGAGATATAGTATGGTTGGCCAAAAATAACAGAACATTCAGAGAAGTTTGGCTCCAGAGTGTATCTCTATCTCAAATAAGCAGATTAAGAATCACTTATTCTAAACTGTTTTCCCAACAAGAGCAAGCTTTGAATGCTTGGCTAGCTACAGATGTACTGGTCAGGAGAAACAAAAAGCACAAAACCTCAAGGATGAAGCTTTTAAATTCCTGTTTTGTCAGCTCAGATCTTCCAGAAAAATGCAAAATTAACACTGTTTTCCAATCTGAGTGTTGAGACTTTCGCTAACTTCACAAGTCCTTCCAGAAATATCCAGCAGCCTCCTCTCCCCGCTTAAAATACTCTCATTGTGTCCAAAGGACTGGGCTTCTCACCGCGTCCAAGGGAAGGGGCAGCTGAGATCGCTCAGCAACATGGGGGGTCCAGTGCAATGGGGACGCATCGCGTTGGGTCA
Source organism: Fulmarus glacialis (assembly GCF_000690835.1). Lineage (NCBI taxonomy): Eukaryota > Metazoa > Chordata > Aves > Procellariiformes > Procellariidae > Fulmarus > Fulmarus glacialis. Next base: position 24,366 of record NW_009214517.1, read on the forward strand.
CGGGACACGCTCCTTCAGCTCTTTCCACCAAGCCTCAGAGAACCTGTCCCCTTGCAGAGGGACTCAGGTAAAAGCCACCGGCGAGTGCAGCTCCTCGCCCTCCTCCCATGCGATATGTCCGTGTGCCAAACGCAGCGTATCCCAAGTGTCCTGCCCTGGTACGTTGTTTTTCAGGCAGCGAAACTCTACCAGCTTCTAGCACCAGTAACGCTGGGAAGACGAGGGGTTGTGCTGGCTGCATTTGCTCCCACCAGCACCCTCTTTAGCAAAGGGGTCAGCTACCTTACACCCACCACCCAGAACGGTGAAGCAAAAGCATCTATTGGGGCACAGATGCCATGAGAAAAGAGTGATAAAAATGGTGAAAGCCCTAAGGGATTGGACAAGGCCGGCAATATGTGCTTCAGGCAGCAAGCGGATAACCAGTCACCTGGCCAAAAAACCAACACTGCCGGGGAAGGTGAAGGAGACACCCGAGCAGGATCTGTGCTTCAACGGCTTTTGGGCCTAACGCTGGCTGTCTGCCGAGGGGGTGCAGCCGCCTCGGCTGTCAGGCCACTGGAAAAAATCTGTTTTCCACCCTGCTGTTCTTCTAGAGCTGCAGTCAAAGCTCTCGCCCTGCACCTGAGAAGTTTCTGCTCCATTTCACCCTCTGGGAAGTCCCTTTCGCTCCAGAAGCTCTGTTCTCCCTTCATAGCCCAGCGATGTCAACAGCACCATCACAGGCAAAAAGGCTCTTCATCCTGCCTTTGAGGGGAAGTGAGGGTAAAGGCATTGGTTACTGCTGACACTAATATTTTTTTACTAGTATTATTTTACTAATAAATTGTTATTATTTGACGCTGTCACTAAAAGGCGGGTAGTTTTCAAAGGCAGAGGTTGCACCAGCCCCTACAGATTTTTACGGGGAGTTTGGCATCTATCTGACCTCTACAGTGTTATAACTCTCCACTAACAATAATGAAAACAATATACAGCACTCAGAGCATAAAAAGATTATTTTTATTTTTAGTTTAACTCAAAGGAAAAAAAAGAAAAGGGGAAAGAAAGGGGAAGGGGAGGGGAAATGGGAAGGGGAATGGGATGGGGGAGGAGAAGGAGAAGGAAAAAAAGGAAAAGGAAAAGGAAAAGGAAAAGGAAAAGGAAAAGGAAAAGGAAAAGGAAAAGGAAAAGGAAAAGGAAAAGGAAAAGGAAAAGGAAAAGAAGGAAGAGGAAGAGGAGGAAGAGGAAAAAACTGAAAAGTTGGGCTGAGACATTTCCAAAATCCAAACGCAACGTCTCCTCCCACCTCCTGCAAACTGCTTACTTATGCACTGGATTACAAAGTTTTCAAGGCTGGATTAAAGAGACTGCTATAAAACAGTTTGCCTGACACAGAACCTTATTTAAATTAGCAATGCCATAAACCGCACCGCGAGGGAGGGCCTGCTCGTGATTCAAGGACATCGTCTTTTGTATAATTTTTCCACTATCATAAATTTCTGCCTGAGCTCCTAGCAGAATAGCAATGCTCCAAAATATATTGAATAGGTGTCTTTCATAAAATGTTATACATGGAACAGAATTACAGTATCTGGATCACATTTCTTTAAGATTAGCCTAATTTATATATGTATGAAGCTCAAGAGCATGATTTAAACTCATAGGTTTTTAGATGCAATGTTACGTTTTACCTTTCTGAGACCTCTGTGCTTAGCTGGAGGGTGTTTACTGTGGTTGAGGTATTTTTCTAAACAGGGAGGCGGATTATTTAAACCCTTTTGGTATGGAAAATCCAGAGTTTGTCCACCTCCAACAATCTCTTCTCTCCCCCAGTTGTCACAGCAACAACTTCAGCATTTGAAAGGAATCTACTTCAATAATCTAAGCCTCTGATCTTTGACAGGCTTATAATGAAGGAACAGTTTGTTAATGCTGACATAAACATTTTGAAAACTTAGAGGTGCAATTATTTCATGTTGTTTAGGAAGTCAGCACTACATGGTCAAGAGAACAGCATTCTGCAAAAATATTTACTCATGCAATTTCCTAGCGAGAAAAACAACTGCTGACTGTACAGCTGAACTGAGATTCCAGCCCTGTGGTTTAAGCGACAAAGAATTTTTCTTTGTCTCCTGTCCATTTATAGCTCATTTTTCCCCTCTTATAATCCCATAACAATTTTTCAGATAATTCTAGGGTGTCTCAGCCCAATCTCTTTTTATTTTAAAAAGACAAAATCTAAAAACCCAGCCCGAATTAGACCCAATTCCAAGTGGGTCTCCCGGCTACGCTGCTTGTAATAAAAACACAGTCAGAGCTGTTTCTCAGCCAGCCAGCTGTGATGGAAGTCACTTGCCTGTTTAGCAAACAAAACTGTTATTTTTGCTGGGAGGAGGGTGGAAAGGTGACACGATGACAAAGTTCCCCGGGCTGCGCTCAGCAAAGTAGCCCCCGCGCCTTCCAGGCAAAGCAAAAGCCGGAGCAGGCGACGAACTCCGGGCTGCACTTTGGAGTCAAAGCTACAGTTGCGCTGGGGAGACCATCACTCTTGGAGCAATTTTCTACAGTAGCGCGAGGGCTCCAGCGGTCCTCGGGGGTGAAATCCATCATGCTGCATGCTGCACTCTATCAAGCGGGGCTCCGAGAAAGGGTCAAGTGGTCCGCTGCCATGCTGTTTGAGCTCATCAGAGACATATTTAATTTAATTAAGGTTGTCAGCACTATTGATTTTGGCAGTTTCAATTACCGTGCTGTTATGGCTTCTGGATCTACTGATCTGTGATGAGCCCTATCAGCACTGGCACACATTGAGGAAAAAGCCCTTTGTCTCCTTTAAAACCTGACACATCCTGCCATAGGCCATAACTTATTGCTTTTATCCAGCCCAGCTCCTCTTCTGTTCCTCGTAATTAATTTCTCATTAGACAGCTCTTTATTGTTTAATTTGTGCAGTTTATAATAAAATTGGGCACATTAATTGTAGCTGAATTTAAGGCTAATGAAAAATAAAGGTTTTCAATAACTTACTCTTCAATTATTTCAGACAAGATAAAATAAAACACTTTAAGAGTTGTCAGCTTTTTAAATTATAAATTAGGTTGTTTAAAGAGCATGGGCATTTAGGAAGCAGTTATCACACATTTAGTAATTATAAATCCTATGCTGCAATATAATTATTAGGATATATTTACAATTCCTCTTAGTTTTTTTCCACCCTGTTGTTAGTTAACTGCATAACATCTAATTGTTGGTGGTTAAAAATAGCATAATCTGAAGTCTCTGGGCCTGATTCCTCTTCTTCCACAGACTGAGCTGTAAATCAGAGGCACGTCTGAGGAAGTCCATGTCCGAAACGCTGGAACAGGAGAGGTGTCTGGGTAAGCGGAAGAGGCCCTCATTTGGTAAAGATTTCATAGAAGGCTGATCCTTCTTCTAGGCAGCATTGTAGGATTCAGCCCCTTTCCTTCAAGAAAACTCTAATACGCGATTTACATTTTACACACGTTAGGACCAGGACACCAGCTGGCAAAAATCAGCAAATTCCTCTGGATGTAGACTACAATTCTCCTATGAAGCGCATAATCTTCATTCTAGCAGTGGGAAAACCAAGGCAGAGAAGCAGCTTATTTGAGAGGGCACATAGGAGCTGAGGCCAGACTGCTGGAGCAGGGTTTGCTTGGGGTTTTTTTCAGTTTACAGTGAAGAGGGAGGGGAAAGGAGGATGGGAAAGAAGATGAGATGAAAAATTCAGGTAGCACCGACCTTCTTCTTTGCCAAGATGAAAAATGGTAAAACTGAGTTTCCTTCTTTGCTAAATGGCTGCACTTAACGCGCAGCATTTCAGGGGTGAGCAAGAAAAGCAAAGGAACGACGGGCGCGTTTCACACCACCACTGAGAGGAAAGTCGGGGTGCTGTAGGTCCGTAGTTCAGGTGTGAGGGGATGCTGGGGGAATTTGATTTCTTGCGTGCTCTAAGACCTCCCCTTGCCCAGATGCGCAGGATCCTGCAGCCCAGGATGCTACGCTGTGTTAGAGTATGTACTTAACCTGACATCTGAGGGAAGGCTGGGTATCCTAGTTCCTGGAAAAGCATCCTCATTGCCTTGTAAAAGAGTTATTCACCCTCTCGTCCTTAAACAGCAAGTAATCACTGATTATTCCAGCTGGGCAGGAAGAGCTAACTTGTGCTTTGGGTCTGAGACCTCATTTCAAATATCCACCCTTAATGAGGGCTGGAAGGGATCTGAAATCAGTACTCCACCTCTCGCCTGAGCGGTTTAGCCCCACGTACTCCGTGTGGTATAAACCAACCACAGAGAGAAATGGAGAGCAGCTCTCCGGGCAGGGGTTGGGACACCCACTGGCAGGCCAGGGACCCCTGGCCGCTAGTGTGCGTACGGTATGTGTGTGAGCTGCTTCACACCCCCTGCCTGGGCACCCGAATGCCCACCCCTGCTCCTGCCCAGCGAGAGCTGCTGCTGCGCCCGACGATGTGCCTGCGCCAGGGAAGGATGGGGCAGAGCTGAAGGCATGGCCGGTAACTACGTAACAGAAAATGTATAAACTGAAATACTATATAGAAAATGATTATACCCACTGCTGCAAAAGTGCAAGGCTGCTGCTTTGATCTTCAGCCACCTGATACTTGTTTTTTTTTTAATTAAAAATTTAATTTACCCTCTTGTTTGAAGAGGGTAAAATTCACCCACATCCTCACAAGGCCTGTTTACTACCTAAATCCTGTATATAATGAGAAGGCAATGTCAGAGAATTTCTTCACATACCCCAGTCCAAATTCGGATTATTTTCTAATTTCAGCAAAGTATGATTGTCCAAAATTCCTTGGTGGGGATCCTGCCCCTGTGGATTTGTAGGAATCTTCTAATTTACGTATCGCTTCCTGTCTGGAATGAAGAGCTCGTCAATATTGCTAAATATTTCAGCACCAGGTATATGCTTTAGCTCAGAATTATTTGGGAGAGAGGGAGGAGATGCTGTTTTCCCAAATACACACTCTACATCAGTCATCAACTTAACATGACAACTTCCTCTTGCCCAGCTTTTTGGAAAGGGAAGAGAGCACACCTTCCTTCAGCAACAGTATGAGAAATGCTGGATGCAGGAGCTTTGTCACCAGCACACACAGCTGGGGAGCCGGGGAGCTGGGAAGCTGGGGAGGCAGGGAGGCAGGGAGCCGGGGAGGCAGGGAGCCGGGCACCCGGGGAGGCAGGCACCCGGGGAGGCGGGGAGGCACGGAGGTGG
>NW_009214517.1:29641-49744 GCF_000690835.1 Fulmarus glacialis
GCACCCGGGGAGGCAGGGAGGCAGGGAGCCGGGGAGCCGGGCTCTGTTCGCCCAGTGCTAAGCGGCAGGGGAGGAGAGGAAATCAGTGCGCTGGTGGGAGAAGAGGGCTGCTGGAAACTCAGCGTCTGATAAGGATACATGGGAACAGCAGGGGAAACACAGATCAGCAAACCCTGAGTAATGTGTGATAAGAAGGCAGGATGCACTTTGTCCTTGGCCCTACTTGATATCCCCCATACAGTGAAAGCACAGGTGCACCTGGTGGGCACCACATGCAAAGGTTACACTCTTTAGGCTGCTTTAAGTTACTCTTTCCTAGCAACTTAATGTGCACGACTCAGTTCTGAGAGTAAGAACCTATTGCCATTGTGCTTTTCCTTTACTTAACCTTAAATTCCTGGATATACTTATTTCCAAAATAGGAAATTCCCTGGCCTAATGTCCGCACTCTTGCTAGGAACCGGTGTCATCCAAGTAGACAGGAGCAACAGACCTTCCGCGCAGTTTGCAGTGTGCCATTAGCCCTTTCTTCCACTGACAGCAGTTCAGTTAGTTTTGTGCCATGTCACTCACAGGACAATCAGATCCCCTAATTTCTAGCTGGCATCTAACTGTAAATAGGGCCACCAAACCTGGTTGTATACGCACGGAGTAGGCATCTGAACCCTGTAAACCTCTCTCTCTTTTAATTTAAAAATAACAGAAAGATTTTTAAAAGGAAATTTATATTAAACAAATATTAATAATAATTGTTCCCAGGCAAAGTCGCTTTCAGCCAAGTTTCAGCTGTGAGGAAACTTTTATTAGCCAAGAAATGAACTCATGAAAAGAGAGGTTTATAATGGAAACAGTGAGAGACTGCAGCAGCACTGCTAGCAGGTGCCACTGTTACAGCAGTGATAGGGTGAATAAGACTTTTAAAGATGCAATTGCTAGAGCTGCGCCCACCCATGCAGCTAAAGATCTATCAGGATTTCTGTTATGAACCTCTCTTTGCAGGGTTTTGATACTTTAGTCATAAAAGCTTACCTCAGGCTGAGAGTGAGAAAATAGAGACACAGCATTCCGAGGCAGTTGAAAATAAAAAAAGAAAATAAAATCCATATAGTTGTTTTGAAGGATCTCTTTGGGATTTTGTAATTAAAAAAACCACACTTCTTTTACAATTAAATTTGGCAGATTATTGGTCAATAGCATTAGCTGGGGAGGGTTCTTTTTCAGTTTGTTGCATTTTAATTTAGAGCCCTTAAAAAGCCTGTGGCATTTTTTAAGCTTAAAAAAAATCTTATAGCTCAATTAAGGGATAACAGAAATAAACCAGGATTACCTGTGTGTAATTACAGAAAGTTAAGTCCAAGAAAACAATATACTATCACAACCCTCTTGGGTAATTTGAGCAGTCTCTGTAGGATCTCCAGAGGCAAGAAAAGGAAGGTTGAAACTACAGCTTATACCTGAGCATTTACTGCAAGATAGCAAAAGACTCCCAAGTCCAAAAGACCACAGAAGTAGATGGAAAGACTCCTCCTGTTTTTTTGATCAAGCTTTTAATAGTCTTAAAGTATATGTTACAATACTCAGCAAACCCTGCACTGGGGCACAAATGGGATTCAATTCTCAACTCTGTTCCTCAAGCTTTCTTAGTACTTTTGACCATTCTGCTCCCACTGTCTTCCTCATGTCCACCAACATGCAGTACTGCAGTCCAGTTTGAGCTTAATTACATATACCAGGCTGGCAGTAACTAAAATCAGCTTGGTGTACCTTATCTGAAGGCAGAAACTAGTATTTAGTACTTCCTCACCAAGGAGGAATACAGATTTTTTATATATGTCACATTAATCCTCAAATGGCTTTAAGATGTGAAGACATCTCCATTGCAACTATTTGAAAATATCAAAGTCAACCAAATACCCCATCACACTCATGAAAGAATAGGAAAGTATCACAGAAGAGTTAGCTGGGAGGAAAACAGCTTGATCCTTCTTCCTATATTCTGAGTGGGACTATCTAAACTCAAGGCACTTTTTGACTGACCAACAATACCTGCAGCCACAGGGACATGCTAGCTGGACTTAGCTCTTTGTGCTTGGACATTGTATAGCTGGCTCAAATTCAATCTGTTTAGATTCAAGCTTTTTACTCGTGAATCATGTACTCAAGCTTCAGTGTTTTTAGTGTGATATGTATATATGCACAGCAGTGGATAACGGGATCCACACCTTGACTGCTTAAGAAAATTGGCCATAAAACCAGTGCCAATCACTTTCTTCCATCAAGAACTTCCAAAGGGAAGAGACTGACTCCATCTGCAATTACAAGATTAATTTTATTATAACCATCCCAACCTAGATTTAAACATATGTGAATAGCAGCGCAGATACATACGTACTGGTACATGCCATTTCAGTAACTCAAAACATATGTCGTGTGTTTCTTAAAAGCAGTCAGGTAGAGCGTAGTTATCCCCTTATCACTGCCAGAGTTCCCTACCTGGACCAAGCCTACATATTTATTGGTATTAGACATGAAGCGGACCTGCCCTCAGCTGTATTTGGTTAAACTTGGTATAAACGGTACCTTTCAATCCCGAGGTCCTTTACCAGCCTGGTGATAAGACATCCATTCCTCAGTATATTATAGCAGTATATTATAGCCTGTGAGCTGGGTTAATTTACACCAGCTGAACTAGTTCTATATGGACTGGGCAGACACAACACCAAGACCCTGGGAGGCTCCTCGCATGTTACAGAAATCCCAGGCCTCCCCTTTAGAGCAACCTTTCCGCCCTCAGCACCGTGGAGACAGTACAAAGCATCTGAAGCTCGGGACCTAACCTTTTCTCTTTGAACTTTTCATATTTATTTTTCTAGGCCTGAACTATTTGCTTATAAAACTAATATGGCCAGCAGAATAAAAATGAGCAGTGACTCCTAGCTTTGTCTTTTGGACTCCGTTCAACACGCCACGTGCTGTACGCTCAGACAGGGAGTGCAGAGGGAGCACCAAAGGCGAGGGTTTTGAAACTGAACACATATGCTACCTCTGTTCATTAGGGGCCAGAATCTATTTTCAGATCAGGGAGCGCAGATGTATATTTATTTTATTTTGCTGCTTAATTTTAAGATACTTATTGCCATTTCCCTGGCAGCAGGGTGTCGGAGAGGATGAGATTGCAAACTCAAAGGAATGACCCTTTCCATTCCTTCTGCCCTTATTTAGAAGTGATGGCCTCCATTTCTTTTTTTATTTTTTTTAATAGAAAAAACCTTCTTTATTCTGTCCTTCAGGCAAGTTCACTGAGTCCACTGTATTTCAACAGGAGCTAAAGACATGGTTCTACTTACCCTCCCCCAAAAGGTCTCTATTAATTGTTTTCAAATGTTGGCAGCCATGTGAAACCCTGCCTAGCAAGTCTGGCTCCTTATATGATTTTTATTAAAATTCACTTTGCACACAAGGCACATGAGATTTATGGCTGAAACTAATAGGTTGGTTCTCACTAAGACATAAATCCATGGGCTGTTTATTGAGGCTCATGGACATTGAGAACGCAGGTAATTGTTACTGTGAGTGTTCAGCTTAAAAATAGTCAATCATGTCTCTAAGGGAATTTGTTTAACTAAACACACCACATAAGCTTCTGAAGAATTACTTTATCTGTGGTGGTGAATGGAAGGACTGTGCAGGGTAACTTCTGTATCTCATCTGCACAATTTAATTTCACTCACAACACTTTTCAAATTTTCCTCTTACATGGTGTCTTTATATAAAGAGCAAATGTAAAAAGGATCCCAATCATTTTCTTTACGTACCTGTTTCAGCCATTCTCAGTTTATACATAAGAATTTCTTATTTCTTTCTTGCTACTGACCCTTACACACTCCAGCTGAGTTTTTGCAAGTCCAGTTCCTCCTGGCTCGCTCCCGATCACAATTTGCCACGTGAACTCGGCAAACGACTCTGATGGCCACGCACAAGGTGGAGCAGAGCCCGGACTGCTCTTCTCCTCTTAGAGTCTGACCACATTGCCATGTGCAAACAATTGCCAGCTAAACTTGCCAGTGAGCCAGCTGTACTCTGGAAGCCATTTAGATGCGTTAGCTCAGTACTGTGCCCAGGCAAATAAGTCCTGCTTCTCCACATTATGTTACCTTTCAGCAAGACCCAAACCTCTCTAAATGGCTTCCAGCTCACATCTGGTTTGCAGCACGTCAGCTCACAGAGGAGAGAGAGGTAGCTCATGCCACCTGAGTGGATCTTCTACTCTCAGTCGTGCTGGCAATACGATACTGAAGAGAAGACACAGACAACCTTCCTGCCCCAGTGATTAGGTTACCCAAAACAGGCTCCTAATATCACCTGAAATGACACAGGGCATCTTTTCCGGCCTTCAGTCACCCTTCCAGAAGGATGTGGGTCTCACACAGGTCCCGTGGCCTATCTGCCAGCCTCATGTGAATGTCTCAAGTATCCTAGGATGTCTCGCATAGCCCTTGACACCTTTATTTACACACAGTAGACCTCAGTAAAGTATATCAGACGGCTCCTAAAACACAAATAAGAAGTTGTCATTGCTTTCTATCACTTTTTGACTATAGTGAGCTTTTGAGATCAGATATGTTTATTATTGTGGTCATGTTGGAACCAGCCCAAACAGGTAAACATTTCATTGACTGTTGCACAAACACATGGGAAGGTACAGACTCCGAGGTTACAGAAGTCTCAAGGAGTGTTTATGGTATGCGTAAGCATCATGCCAAAAAACAATGTAGCCACATCAGCGTTATTTTGGGTTCAAAATAACTAACCATTCTGACAGATGGAGTTTAGTAGCTTGGCACAGTGCTGTACTAATACAGCTATACTGCTTTAGCAATCTAAGCTAGTATCTCTGCATAACATCTGCTTGGAGGTAGACTTTGTCTCTTTTGCACCATGCTGCGAAATGCAAAGCAAACCAGCCCTGCAAAATAAGGATAAAAGGGTGGAAGAGTGCCTACAGTGCAGCCGACTATATTTTTAGATTGATACCTCATTCATTTTAAAATGGTATGTAAATACTGAAACCCCCCAGACAGCTAAAGAAATACCTAAAATTCCATAAATTCTTTAGCAGATGAAGAATTAGCGTGAATACAGACTTCACCAATTTGGAGGAGTTTTGGTACCTTTATGTCAATGATGTTTACCCTGAGTTTCTCATATATCCCGGTACTGCTGTTTAGACACAGAAGTAGACATTTTCTGAACAATTTCTTTTCTTCTGTCCCCCAGTTTTTCCTTCTTGACAAGCTGCTTCTCCTTCACTCCTTTTTACAGCTTTTGCTTAGTAGTCTATCAGTTATCTAAATCTGTAAGGTTGTTGTTTGCTGATGAAGTCTCAATGCTCTTGTCTGATCTAGTGACTAGGTCAGCAAGGTTGTGTGTCCTGGGGACTTGGGGAACTGTATGGAGGTGACCTCTGACACTCATCAAAGGCTCCATGGCACTGTTTGGCTCCTATCAGTTTAATCAGCTGGCTCATTCCTACACCATTCATGACATTACTCGTATCCCTCACTGCCTGCCTTTCAGAACATACAGCCCTGCTTACACGCTGCTCCTTCACACTGAGTTTGGCTCCTATGCATGGGCCTCATGCAACGTACCATTCATTCTCTACATGACTCACATTTTACAGAAAACTTCCTTCATGCTGAAAGGAAGGGCAACAAATAGGAAGCTTTCTTTTATTTCAGAGACACAGAGGTCAATATTATTCCCGAATCTTTTGTGACAGTTTAAGGTGATGCTTAACCGTAAAGTCCATGACTCTGTTAATTGCTTTTCAAGAATTAGAAATGTTTTCAAAAAAACCCTAAAACTACAAACCCAGTAACATTTCCATGAAACCTTGAAGAAAAAACACACTGAAAAAGCTACAAAAATCTTTCCACTCTTATCTAGTGAAAATAAAAGAAAATAAAAATTTTCTCAAAGCGTTACTCCATTTAAAAAAAAAATATTAAGACCCCATAAAATATTTTTCCATTTTTTTTTCTGCAGTATATAAGGCAGCAATTTATCAATAAAGCTAAGGAAGCTGTCCCAGTTCCCTCGCTGCTCCCTGGTTAGCTGCACATATGGGGAACACGTACTCTAGGTTACTTGATGCAGAGGCTATGAAACCTGGCTTCATAGCTTCTGCACATACATTGTGGCTGCATCTGGGCCTGTCCGTGGAGGACCTCAAACATCAAAGAAATGAAGGCTGCACAAAAATTTAAAATGTGACAGCACTACCCCTTAAAGTCTACTATGGGCTTTGTACAGGAAAACATCTCCTCTGTGATTTTTCAGCCAGATTACAATATAAAGACAGTCTCACATCATGGATTACTTCATTTTACGCAGCTGTAAATCTTCTCCCCAAAACTGTCAGAATCTAAAGACTGATTGAGAAATAAGGCTATCCACGAACACTGCAGCTTTCTGATGAAGTAGCTTGTTTTCCTGTTAGATAAAGGGCAAGTATTGTGTTCTTCTGTGTTTCAACCACGTAAGCAAAGAACAGTTTGGAAACAGAGGAACATTCCAAGTGAGTTTAGATTAGAAAGTAGCCACTGCAACTGCTGCTCCTTCAGACGCCAAGAGGTATCCCACAGTATATAATAAAAAATGTCCACAACACAATGAACTCCAAACAATACCAGCAAGGCTCAGACACCTTGTCTGCAATGAAAAGATTATAGTATAATGCTCTGTGGACATGGACACAACAGCGTGAATGCACTTAATTGGAGCAATATCAACTCAGCTAAAGCAATATTAGTTATGCTGACAATACTTCTCTGTGCAAAGAAATACTTAAATAGTCTTAGCTGAATGCATTTTTTTGCAACACGAGAGGTAGAAGATTATATAAATTACAGCAGTTAATAGCCTTTTGATTCATCGCCGAGTCTCGCAAAAAGAGAGTCTGAAGTGATTCCTGAGGTGGATAAATTCTGTTGCATAATGTGAGGATCAGTCTTGTAATCCTTGCTAAATCAACAGCTCTTTGCTCTCATTGAGCTCAAAACCTGTCCTGGGAGAACAGGAGGAAAAGCAGTCTTCACCATAGAAAAAAAAACTATTTCTAAATATTTATTACTTTTTTCTGTAAACGTTATTCATCAAGAAGTCTTCATTTTCTGTAATACTTTTCAGAGCTTTTTCTTTTTTTCCTAATCTTTACTATTCACTCTAAATTCTGAAGTGGCAAGTTAGACTAGCAATCTCATTAGCAATTGAATTTGTCTGTCTACTTTGATATGCTTGGCAATGACCTGTTAGTATTAACTGTTAAGTTTCTCTCTATTTACTGAATACTTTTAGCCACTCAACCTTCACAAAATACACTATTTAAAGTACATGGTTTTATGTTTTCTTTAATAACTAAGATAAAGTATATAGAAGGCAAATATGAGGAAGTGTTACTTCACATTTTTATTTTGATGCTTTAGCAAACTATCAAATTGCAAAATATACACTGTTGCAATAAAGTTAACAAGTTTTAAAACTTGTATTTCTGAGGTGTCAGCTCTTCAGCTGTTGTAGGTTATGAAGTTTCTTAACAGAGGAGGATCTACCTCTTTTGGTCTGTAAATTAAGTGGGTTTTTTCTGCCTTTTCATTCCCTCCACTGAGCTGATGAGATTTCTGCAAATAAATTCAAATCTTTGATGTGAATCATCAAAATAACTGACTGTCCATAGCATGTTAAACATTGAACTGACTCCCTTGAAGGCTCGATATGATAAACTCCAATGTTTATTTAATGCTTTTTGTCAGTGTATATCAACATCACTGTTACACAGGAAGCAAGTGTAATTATAGATTTGGGAAACTGAGGCACAAAACTGAAGCCTCAGGTCAATAGCAGAGCCTAGATATGAACAAGGGTCTGTCATGTTCCAGATTTTGGCTCCATCCTCTGGTTCACCTTATCTTAGGAAAGGAGGGAATGTTTCTTTAATTCTATAATATATTTTAACTTACTGATACAGATTGAACCAGTTCACCTTGATCATAGGCGAATTCCTTAAAAGCTGTCTTAAAGCCACTTTTATTTTCTGTATTACTTTACTATGAAGTAGCTGGGTTGGGAGCCCCTGGCTTTGTACAGCTGCAATGCTACAGAAATGAATGGGGTTCCTCTTGAGCACAGCCTTACAGCTGTGCAGAGCAGGTACAGAGAAAAGCAGAAGTGGGCAGAGAAAGAAAAACAAGACCACCACAAACAGCAAGTATTCAACTTTCTGTACCTGTCCCATTTTTCCCACTAGCATGTGAGTAACAGCCTGGAACTCCACCCTACACCGCCTTTTTCACTTTTAGTGTGCCTTTAAAAAGGCAGGTGGAGATCAGGTACTTTGTCTACCTCTTTTATGGGGGGGAGCCTCCTTCACCTGCACAACAGGCTAGCCTCAGCTTTAGTTAGCTAATTACCACCAAAAAAGTTACATGATACAAATGTACATACCTCAGTTAGTATAATATGTTACAGAAAAAGAAATATTATACTTTAATAGCTCAATTAAAGACATACATAAATACTTCTGCTCTACCATTCATAGTTTACCTTTCTAATGGATATGGATTTCAATGGATTTTTCTATAAAATTGCAAATTCTTAAAGAAGAGGGAAGGCTTTTAAAAATTAATATTGTTTTGCATTGTTTTTAGGAGCTTTGCATTTGTGTGGGGATTTTGGTTCTCTTTCTTTTAAAATACACAGTAGAAATGAATGGAATGCTTAAAAATAAAGACCTTTCAAAAGACACTTGTGTTTTTGTTTTTATTGGGGATTGATGGAGGCTGCAGTCAGGCATAGTGTGCTTTTTTAAAAGGACTTCAAATTAAAGAGATGATTCAGTAATACAATAATTACTTTTCATGTCCACATTATTGCTGTTTCTCTGTTTATTAGAACATGACCTATATGTCAAGAAGTAATATTTTGTACTAGTGCTACAATGCATAAGACTTCATAGAAAGTGCCCTTTGATCCAAATTATATGCCCTTTGTACATTAAAACAATTAACACTGAAGTACTTTATGAAGTATGTGAGTAGTTATAGTTGTATGGAGTGTCAGAGACACTAAGTCATTAAATGGTGCCATACAGCCTGCACAGAAGTCAGAAACAAATTAACAATTTACGAAGAGATCTTCCAGAATCACAAGTATGAATTTTAGGGGTTGGTTACTAGTTTATTCAAATATAAGAGAATGGTACACGTTGGTTGCTATTTTTGTTTAGTGACCAAATAAAGTTTCTGGGACTAAAGATCAGAAGGCACAGACAGGTGATTTTATTAATGTACTGATAAGACATTGATGATGGTGATAGTAATGTGCTGCAAGTATCCACATGGGTCAATGGCACAGAGGCTATGGAGGTAATGCCTTCCTGGAAGCCAACTTGATGGACTGAAGTGTGATGGGCTCAGCATTACAGTAACTGTGCTATGCAGGAGATCTTCTTTAAGAAAAATCAATAAACAAAATGGCATGTTAAATAGGGAGAAACAGCTTTATTTGGCACCTTTCTTTGGATGCTGCACTAGCTATTATTTAGATAAACCTTGGCCCCATGTCCAGATAAAAGAAACAAATCTGTGAAAGCAGCTTCAAGGGTTGTCTGGTTAGAAATGGGCCAGAGCCACTAATCCTGTTTTTAAGCATTTGCCTACAGCAGTTATTCACTTGGGCTTTTAAGAGAAATGGGACAAAATGTAGTAATACAAAATGTAGGAATACTCTTGCTTGAAGCAGGTACAGCTGGCATCTGGAAGCTAAGGCAGAGATTCAGAGCCCTCCATCACAAGCTTTCCTTCATTCATCAAACTGGAGAGTCATCCAGTTCCCTATGGGAACTCTTCTCGGTCACCACTTAAAAGCAGTACCAGATAGGACTTGGAGGTTCCTTTCAACCTAATCTAATATATTCTTTACAAGTAGGTATGCAGATAAATTCTGTCAACCAAGGGCTACAAAGAGAATCAGTCTCATTTTGCAGAAACTCTGAGTAGCATTTGCTATGCTGGCACTATTATGGAGTAAACATTAGCCATGCCAGCTAACAACTGTGGCAAATGCTGATGCTTGGGACATGGGGGAAGAAAGGGAGAGAGAATCAGAGAATGTTAAAGTCATCTAATTAAATTTCTAATCCAGGTTTACATAATTAAGCAATAATGACTATGGGGAAGGGCATTTCCTGGCAGTTAATGACCGGCTGGAGGATTTGAGGGCTTGAGGTAAAGCCAAGTGTTCTTAACACTGTCAGTCATTAATTGCCAGGAAATGCCCAACTCAGGAGGTTATTGCTGCTGTTATAAACCAAGAATAGAAAAATATAAAGAAAAAAGACAGTAATTACCTTTTTAAAGTGTTGAAAGCTGAGCACTGAACTGCCTGTCGCTATGGAGACAGAGTTTTATTTATAGCATCGGTCCTTTGCTAGCATTTAAAGACTGCCCCAGTACCCAAAGGAGGGCAGGAGTTAGTTCTCAGGGCTCCATTAGGTATATAATTGGTAATTCAGAACATCAGCTCTGTGCCACGGGCCACATAACATCTGCAGACATCAAGAGTATCACAAAACTTTACAACACTGATTACAAAATACTGGCAGCCACTCAAAACATTTTATAGTTACACATACCTTCAGAAAGCATTTCCAGTAGTTCCTGCTTTGATCTGCAGAGTGTGTGTCTCTAAATAGGATCCTTGTAATGTCACATTGTGCTGTTTCCTAGAAATTAAGTACTTAGGGACCAGATCTTTAAAACTGATTAATGCCATAGGTCTACTCAGCCAGACTGTGATCACCAACCAATTTTACAATTGTGTAACTATTGATTTCATTGGAACTGCTCCTGATTTACACAAGTTAGGAATTCAACCCATAGTGTGTAACAAATGCAAGGCCCAAAACCTCCTTCTTACCTTCTTTTAAGCCTCTGAAAGAAATTATTCAATAGCTGATTCCTAAAGCAGCTAAATATAAAAGTAATTTTGTTCCTTTTAATGTTCATTGCCTAAAAGATTCTGTTGCTTTTTATGGCATACAGTATTTTAAATTTGACCAGTGCTTCAGTGAACACAGTCTTCCAAATGAATTGGTCAAAAACTTAATTTCTACCACTTGACTAATTTGGAACAATAATTTTAAAAAAAAAAGGTCCAATAAAGGACTTAGGTACCTAAATGAGGACAGAAGCAGGACTGAGGTGCCTGACAATAAAGTCATAATCCAAAAAAATTATTGCTGCATTTTGACATCTTGCTAAATTCATTGATTGTCAGATGTATAAATTCTGGTTCTGTGCACACACAGGGCCTGATCTCTTAGATATTCTCATAGCAGATAAACCAAATATCAATAGAGTAATTTCATTTTAAAACAATTTGAGATGAGGATAGGTGGTTTCTGCTCCCACCTCTCCTCTCCTCCCCTCCACCTTGTGTAGCAGCCCAGTAGTATGAGTACTCAGACAGGAATACAAGTACTATACAACATCAAACACTGAACCTAGGTCTCTCTAATCCCTGCTGAGTGCCCGAACCATTATTACAGGGTGAGGATTCCTTTTGTGCTTGATTTCCAGCCCCACTAATATTGCATCCTTTGCTGATTGCATCAGAGGTCAACAGAGGGGTACTTGTGTTTCTTTATTTGGCCACATTTTAAAACAGAAGCCTGGGCCTTCTGAACCAAAACAAGCTCTTGTCTCAGGACTGGTTTTTGAAACATGGATCTTTAATCACCTTTCTATAGATGCAAGCATAGAATTTTATGCTTAGTAAAATTTATATACTTAGCATAGTATTTACACTTCAGAGAAGGGTGAAAATAACGCCTCCCTCTTCTCCCTTCTCCCTCACCTCATAATTTTCCTTTAGTGTACCATCCATTTGGAGGTTGAGCCACACAACGGGCTGTAGGCAGATGCGATCTCGCTTTGCCGTTCTGTGAGATGGCTGGATTTGAGCCGGATGCTGTCTAGAAGCTGTATTAGTTCAAGCACTGTGCCATGCTAATGTGGCTGCGCAGCTCCTGGATTGAAGTGACACATATCAGCCAGAGTCAACTAACGGCAGAGAGAACATATCTTCAGCCTGATAACTAAAGTAGGAGCTGCCTAACTCTCCCCAGAGTCTTTACAGGCAGCTTGCATGCTGAGTACATGAAATATAGACTCCATCCTGGGCACCAAACACCTAAAATTTAGAGGCTACAAAGCCTTCATTAGGTTTAGGTGACACTAAATGCCAGTAAAATCTCCTATACTTTTCAAACTACTCCTCAAACTACTATTCAAGATAGATGCAGTAGCATCTTCACGGTAAACTGCAATCCACCAGAAGCTGAGCAGTTCTTCCCAATTCCTGAGTTTAGTGCCTCAGCCTTGCTAAATTAATAATTTTACTCAGAGCTGACATTTCTTCTATCCTTGGTGCATGAGCCAGTGATGTACTGGATGATGTACCAGGAGACATACCTGTCACAGCAGATGCAAGGACATAGGAGAGGCCCCAACAGTGTGCTGTGGTGAGGAATCCTTCAGGATGGGATTCTGTTTTGAACATGCTGCTGTGGCTTCTCTCCTGCTCAGTGATCTCACGCGGCAGACACAGCTGGCTGGCAGATGTGGCCAATCAACCTTATCTTGTATAAGAAGTTGTGGAGTAGTGAAGAGGCTTTGGTGCTGCCCTGCGAACGCATAAGACACAGGCCTAGATGGGGAAGAGAAAGAGGTGAAGATATAGCCATTGGCTTTATCCCAGGAGAATCAGTATGTCTCCATTTGCAGGAGCAGGGAAAGAAAGGGTGATTTTTTTTCCTTAGGTCAATGTAGACTCTTGGCCTTTGGGTCACAGTGTCAAGTTTTTCTTTTACATTATTAAATCATGATAGCTTCCAGATTTCTTGCTGAAGTATAATCCATATAAATTTTTCTTTTTTCTTACAAAGCATGTAACATAACCATACCATTCCATAGCATCGTTTTAACTCCAGTAGTTCAATAGTTATACCCCTTACTTTTGACTAGAAAAAGGTCTATCCTACACCTAAATATCAAACATGCTTCTGTACAGTCCATTTTCCTAGCTGTTACTTTGACTGTTTCACTCTGGATTCTTTCACTGTCCCCTTCTTCTCTGTTTCATAAAATACAGGAAGTGAAATATAGCTAAAATATTGGAACAGATTCATATTCTCACAAACACTGCTACACAATCTCTTTTGTAGATGTATTTAGGAACGCAGCATTGCTGTGAGGAGTGAGAAGAATGCTCTTCTGTGAGAAGAATGAGAACTACCCAGTGTGTTCACCAAAGCAACTAGTCAACAACAGGTTTTTACCTGTTTTTATCCCGGTACTTATTCTAATGACCAAATGCAGCTGTGAATACTGTAAAACATTTGAGGAGCTCATGGCTAAAAGCAGTACGGCTGCAGCCATATGTGTCCTTTCATAAGAAACAGGAAGGAAAAACTGGACTTGGCGTTTACCCACTCGAATCCGGAATGTCAGACTGTCAGCAATGATCCCACACTCTTTGCAGATTCCAGATTCCCCGGCACACATCAGGTAGTCTGTTTCACGTCCTTTTGGAAAACTTCTGCAAAGTGACAGCTGTATTATTAGTTTTTGTACATATTTAGATTAGCTTAGCTCTGCTGCCTAGACAGGAGAAGCAAACGCACAGTTATTTTCAAGGGAGGGTATAAAGCATATGCGAAGGACTGGGGAAAACTTTTGAGGAGCCTTAAAACAAAAGATGCTTATGTACAGAAACAACCAGAAAGTTGTAACTGAGCTCTTCTCTGCTTTGCAGGCTTGGGGATTGGCAAGACATGGCTCTTTTCCATTCTAGTTTTGAACAAGCAAGCATTTAGATACATGCTGGAGTTCGCTCAGGGTGACTGTTAGATCTTCTTATATTAATGAGCTTTTTCATCAGAGAATTTCTATATGTCTGGGCCCCTAAATACAATCATTACAGGCAGAATGAATGGAGATACATCGATAGCTACTGTAGCCTGTATGTTATCAACTATAAAACTGAAATGCCGTAACTGCACTAGCCTGATTGGGCATGCAGGCTTTGGCAGACCTCTGAGCTTTGTGTTAGCAGAAAAAGATAAATATTACAACTGAGAAGAAGCTGGAATTTTTATTTCACAAGGGTTTCAGTACATCTGCTTTGTGACTGGCCAGAAAGTCCTCCAAATTAAAAGAAAATGCATAAAAGAAAATGCCAGAAAAAAATTTTATGTTGTTAAAACTGTAATTTAAAAATAAGTAATTTTGTTCATTTTACTGTTGATTTTTCAGATATATATTATATAGTACTAACTAAAAGAGAAATAAAGTATTTTCATGATCAAAACATTTAATATTTTTTCTCAAAAGCTGTTGAAATGGTACATATCAGTATTTTCAGTTTTTCGTATTTTTCTTTTCTCAAATCAAATATTAAATAAACACAATTTTGTAAGAGTTTTACTTTGGCAAACATATTGCATATAAATATGAATTTTTTCATTTAAAAACTAGTAAGTGCTTTCAACAAAAAAGAGTTTTTCTTCAATGTACCTTTTTTTTTTTTTAAGTGGAAATCCTTTCATATTGGATATAATTTTTTTCTGACCTTTCCCCTTTCACCAATGTAAAAAAAAGACAGATCTTTTTAATGAAACTTTTTTCCACCAAAGTCAACCTCTTTCAGAAAAATATATGTTTGAGTCCAAAATACATAAAATATTTTTCCAAACCATACATTCTAATGAGAAGTTTTATGCGGTGGAAAAGAATCTTCTGTTTGAAAACAAAAATAAAAAATGCTTAGATAGATTACCAAATTAAGGATCAGCACTAAATTAAAAATATGAATGGTATTGGTTTTTTGTGTGTGCATGATAAAAGGACAGACTCAAAAGTAAGGCTTTACTTGGAATTTCTAAAATGTACTTTGGGGAGAGCATTAACTCACCAGTTGATTATTAGACATCAGGGAGCCAACATTAGAATCACAGAGTGAAAGAGTGGATATCCGTTATTATTTTCTGGCAGCATAATGCACAAATATTACAAAGCCATTACTCTGACTCTAGGCTGGATCTTCCTGATGTTTAAATCTCACTATAATTCATTTATGGGGGACTACCATCACACTACAAAGTCAAACAGGCCTCACCACAAAAAAGAAAGGATCTGTAACACTCATCAAAGATCAACATAAACCTGCAATGGAGTCTGCTGCTCAAGATGTGACGGGTAACATGGACCATACTATCTATTTATAATAAGATCAGGACACATAACCATTCCTCAAGCTAAAAAGCTTAAAGAAGTTGTCTACTGAAAGTATAAGAAATGATGTTGATGGCAAAGTACAAGTACAGTAAATCCAAAGGCCACTGAAAGAATGCAGTGGGCTTTGGAACCTGTCTCCAAAACCCAAACGGAGCCCAAGTTACTTGCTTCTTGCACACCTCCTCACATTCAGTTTGACAGCTCAATGCACCGATCAGTTGTGCCTTGTCTTCTGCTTGTGCTGCTTAATGCTGTACGAGGCTCATGTTTGACAGCTGCAAAGGCTGTGATGGAGCTCAGCAAAATTGTCAGAGCTTTCTTGAAAGGTCTGACTTGCTCCTGATGGGATCTCCCATGATATGTCATGGCTTCTTTTTCATAGTTTCAGTGTTCTTCCATACCTCTCGCTGCTGGATGTCTGCTTTGTGTCTCAACCTACAAGTTCAATAGCTTTGGAAAGGAACTCCCAGTTGAAAAAGAGAATTTGGAAATATCCTTTTTTGCTCTGAGAGCAGGAAGATGTACACAGGGCCAAAACATGGTCTGACATGATGCATCCAGCAAAAAATGGATAGGAAGTGCTCATGTTTATGTCTAATTGGAACATCCAGCATACAGAGGTTATTCTTTTAACATTTAAAAAAAAAAGACTCTGTCAAGTACATCATGAAGTATAATAATGTAAATTTTTGTGAATCACAAAAATCTCCTTACCAGATCATTTCTACCAGCATTCTTGGAGACATTACTAAATGATCAGTAACAGGCAGCATTTTGATAGTATGAACTGAAGTTTCTCAGAGAACAACTTCATTAAGGATTAAAGTCATCTCTTTAGCACAAATGGCTGGTTTTAATGACTTTGTGTTTTCGTCATATGATAACCAATCTCCAATCAGATGTTTTTTGGTATTCCAAACACCTGTTGAAATTTATCACTTCACACACCCTCAAAAGAAACAGAGAACCCAACCAAAAAAGAGCAAAACAAAAGGGAAGCTGGATAATGATTCCTGGTACCTCTCAACTCTGGATACTGCCTACAAACAGGATAATATCTACTGCTTTTCTAAACGTTTCCTGTGGAGGCTTCTTACTCCTAGATTCTGCAACTCTTCTCTTAAAGCTGGGGTTTCCAAGCTGCAGGATGCAGGTCCTTCAGAGGAGGATATTGCTCACACAGCCAAATGCTTCCTTCTGAACACATGTGTGTGCAGTGCAGAGCCAAAAGGAGATGCCATTACCAACACTAAAGCAGCCCTACTACAATGTGAAACTGGGGTGAGACTCGTGAGGAAACACAGGCCACCATTTCAGCTATATGAAGCTGGTGAAAGCCAGCACTACTGCTAACATTGCTGTTCTCACTGTGGAGCATCCGCCTTCCCTTGCCTTGGCAGGCCATTTCCATGCCTTTGTCATTCCTTCTATTGTGCCAGCACAAGAGTTTGTACAGCTGAACAATGACTCAGAGTGGGGAACTGATCCAACTGAAAATTAATTTTTTTTTTTTTTCCTGGCTATGTTACTTCTATCCTCTTTCAAATCTGGTTCACAGTGTGGCCACAAGAAAACTTGTTCCAGCAAAAGGAAAGGCTCAGCAAAAAGAAAGAAACAAGTACTACTACACTGGAAGTGCTGGATTTTATTAACTGAAAATGATCCTATGGAGCTGTGTGAGCAAAGACTACTCCCAGCTATAAAACTAACTTGCTGTATGGCTTCAGGCTAGTTGCTCCAAGTCTCTCTTCCCAACTTCAGTCTATTTAGACTACATGTTCTTCAAAGCAAAATGTTTTGCTAATTATGTACTCATGTAATTAATTCCTAGTCTAGGTTGGGGAACCGTGGCAATAAAAAGAAATAAAAATAATAATTTCTGAGGGAAAAAGCAGTTTACCTAAGGGATTCATGTTAGCTAATGGAAATGTAAAGCAATCATCACCTCATGCAGTACTGTCCTATACGGAAAACCGCAGAACATGATATTCTGTTTATCAGTGAGATCAAAATTCATCACAAAGTCAAGAAACTCATGTGAAAGACATCTGCCTAATAAAGGAATTTGCATTATATGCAATCTCTTTAAGATTAACAAATGCCAAATTATATTTGACATTTGAAATGTTACAGATTTTTTCTTGTTCAGAAGCTAAAATCATCTAAACATTTTTATCTGCATTTTAATTTTTTAGGCTATCTGGGCATACATTTAGTCATAAAATTACTAAAACTGTGTGATTTGGGGGCAGGAAGAGGGAGTTATAATCTTCAGATTATTTTTATAACCTTTATATCAGTGTATCAGAGCAGTGTGAATGGCTTGTACCCAAGACAAGGAAGTTGTTCTACGCACGAAGAAATTTTAACAAGGGGTTCCTAGGACCTCCTGTGGATCCTCTCTGGCACTTCATCATCTTAGAGACTTCAGTAGTGCTGTCAGTGCTCAAGGCTTCACTTCTGCACCAAGACTTTTCCCTGGGTCTATGTTTCTGTTTCCCTTGGCTACAAACAAGGCTGATGGAGAAACATTGTGATAGTTAATTTTCCCCTTGAAAATGCACAAGGTTATCTATTCTAGCTTTTTCTCTATACTTTTCTGCTTACTGGCGAACATTTCACAAAAGGGAGGATCTCTGCATATTAGCAGATGGTTACCACGGTGATGGAGACACAGTTCAAGACTACTGGTGGAGGTAAGCAGAGACGGCATTAGTAGGTAATATCACTGTAGGACAAACCAAGGAGAGAACACTATTCTCTCATTTTCCCTCATTTACATTAGTAGTAACAGTGCTCAGTATGATGTAAATTCCATAAGCAAGGGAAGATTCCTTTCTTCAGGGACCCTGTAGGCTATACTTTTCATCCTATACCCAAAGATGCTTTTTAAAAATCATTTTTGCTTTGCTAGTGTCCCAGTAGGAGTTTAAGAAGTCAGTTGCAGCCAATTGTACTTTCTCCTTTCTCTCAAAAGGGGATAAAGCTTTCAAACGATTTGAATAAACTGTGATTACATCTTCATTTGTCAGTAATGGGATTACCACGCTGATAAAAGAGACTTCAGACAAACATACATGTTTAAGATTGGTGTAAATTACCCAAGAGGGTCGGGAAAATCCTTTGGGCTCCTTAGGGCCCACCCCTCCCTCTTTGAAAGCTGGCTGGCACCAAGAGCCCTGAATAGGCTGGGACCAGCTGACCATTCCCTGCTGGGGGATGTGGCTGTTTTCCTGCGCACATGCTCGCTGAACTGGAAAATACAATTATACACATCCAAGCCCACAGTTAGTTTTTTGACTATAACCTACAAGCTAAAGATTTTTCAACTAATTGATTTTATCTCTGGATGAAGAAGATGTCATAAATCTCAGTCAGCTAATAATGATTAAGAGATAAAGGCAATCTGAGAAAAATATAAATGCTGTTGTTGCTAAATGCCAATGGACTCCATGGTGAGATAATCTTTTTAACATGGCGACCCATCCCACATACAAAATGTTTGTCCAAAGATCCATTTGTGAAGGAGAACAAATGGGGAAATCTGAAAGCAAGCAGGAAAGATATGAGTGAGAAATGAAAGGCAAATTCAAATCCTGTTAGGGCTAAAGAAAAAGAAAGGCTTGAAAATAATCCCACTTTGAGTCTCCATAATGAATTGCATATTACAATATGGAGGGATTGCTCAGGAGGATTCTAAACCTCTGTAGAGAGCAAGTATAGGGATTAGTTAACTCTATAGTTGTCTTCAACTTTATGAGGTCTTGATTCCGCCATCCATATACCTTTTCAGTGGGTTTTACTTGTATTGGCATCAGTGGGATTCCTTGTTTGGCTAAATACTACCCAGAAACGTATAGGCTGCACAGCGGGGTGTTTATATTGGAAACTGAGAAATATAATTTGAGTGTGTGGGTTAATCTAGTGGGGAATAACTTCACTGAAGTGAACTGAATTACATCAGAATTACATATGCAAAACTCAGGAAAAAAAGGAAAGAAAAAGTATGGTTTGGACAATTGCAATATATAATACACAGCTTTGAGTAACTAGCCAAAAAATACATTGTGGTAAGATTGGTCAAAGATTTGCTGATGGCACTTTTTACATCTGACATCTTTTCTTGAATACATTACAATTCTTTGTGGGAATTCATTGAAATAGTAAAAATTTCCTACTAGAATGAAGCAAAGCTTTTGTTTTGCTGTTATTGAGTTGCAGGATATAATATAATAAACTTCTGATTAAGTTGCAGTATTTAAAGAATGTTTCATTCTGCAGAAAAGAAAGTCTGGGATGAACTTTTTCTCTCAAAGTTTCCGAAACTTCTGGAGAATAGATTTCCATTACTTTGACCTCACACTCAAAAGCACAATGTATTTGTAGATTAATAAACTAAATGTGTAAGAACGAAAGCTAGATTTTGCTGATTAGGAAATGTTTATCTCCTTTCTAAAGGCTTAATTCAAGGATTGCACTACATGTATGCGTAAGAAACAAAAGCAGTGACATCCACTATCTCTTTCTCCAAAGACCCCTGCAAAGGTCCTATAGTTAGAACGTTAATTTGAATATTAGCTTGGACTTGCCATAATTTACACTCTGTTGTTGCTGAACATTCTTCATTTCCAATGAAGGGAAGTGAATGACTTCTGGGCAGCTTATTTGCAATCCTGATGGAGGACCCCATATTTTAAGGAAAAATGGAGGGTTGGTATTATGACCATTTAGAATCATAGAATCATAG